>NW_026562546.1:0-137500 GCF_027474105.1 Poeciliopsis prolifica
TTTTAATTTTCGTACGACATAGTTTATAGTATGTCGTTTTTTTTCAATTTTTCGACGACATAGTAGAGTATGTCATTTTTTCAATATTTCGGACGACATACTATAGTATGTCGTTTTTTTAAATTTTTTCGGACGACATGTCGTTTTTTTCTATTTTTGACCACATACTATATATAGTATGTCGTTTTTTTTAAATTTTCGTACGACATAGTATATAGTATGTCGTTTTTTCAATTTTCGACCGACTAGTATAGTATGTCGTTTTTTTCAATATTCGGACGACATAGTATAGTATGGCGTTTTTTTCAATTTTTTGGACGACATGTCGTTTTTTCTCAATATTCGGACGACATAGTATAATATGTCGTTTTTTTTCCATTTTCGAACGACATAGTATAGTATGTCGTTTTTTCAATTTTTCGACGACATACTATATATGTCATTTTTTTCAATTTTTCGACCACATACTATAGTATGTCGTTTTTTTCAATTTTTCGGACGACAGTATAGTATGTCATTTTTTTCAATTTTTCGACCACATACTATAGTATGTCGTTTTTTTTCAATTTTTCGGACGACATACGTATATGTCGTTTTTTATCAATATTTCGCGACATACTTAGTATGTCGTTTTTTTCAATTTTTTGAACGACATAGTATAGTATGTTTTTTTTCAATTTTTCGGGACGACATACTTAGTATGTCGTTTTTTTCAATTTTTCGACGACATAGTATAGTATGTCGTTTTTTCAATATTTCGGACGACATAGTATAGTATGTCGTTTTTTTTCAATTTTTTTGGACGACATGTCGTTTTTTCTCAATATTTCGGACGACATAGTATAGTATGTCGTTTTTTTCAATTTTTCGGACGACATCGTTTTTTTCTATTTTTTTGACTACATACTATATATAGTATGTCGTTTTTTTAAATTTTTCGTATGACATAGTATATAGTATGTCGTTTTTTTCAATTTTTCGACGACATACTATAGTATGTCATTTTTTTTCAATTTTTCGACCACATACTATAGTATGTCGTTTTTTCAATTTTTCGGACGACATACTATGGTATGTCGTTTTTTCCATTTTTCAAACGACATAGTATAGTATGTCGTTTTTAAATTTTTTTTTCGGACGACATGTCGTTTTTTTCTATTTTTTGACCACATACTATATATAGTATGTCGTTTTTTCAATTTTTCTACGACATAGTTTATAGTATGTCGTTTTTTCAATTTTCGACAACATAGTATAGTATGTCGTTTTTTTCAATATTTCGGACGACATACTAGAGTATGTCGTTTTTTTAAATTTTTCGGACGACATGTCATTTTTTTCTATTTTGACCACATACTATATAGTATGTCGTTTTTTTAAATTTTTCGTACGACATAGTATATCGTATGTCGTTTTTTCAATTTTTTGACGACATTGTATAGTATGTCGTTTTTTTTCAATATTTCGGACGACATAGTATAGTATGTCGTTTTTTCAATTTTTTTGGACGACATGTCGTTTTTTCTCAATATTTCGAACGACATAGTATAGTATGTCATTTTTTTCAATATTTCGGACGGCATACTATAGTATGTCTTTTTTTTTAATTTTTCGGACGACATATCGTTTTTTTCTATTTTTTGACCACATACTATATATAGTATGTCGTTTTTTTAAATTTTTCGTACGACATAATATATAGTATGTCGTTTTTTTCAATTATTCGACGACATACTATAGTATGTCATTTTTTCAATTTTCGACACATACTATAGTATGTCGTTTTTTTCAATTTTTCGGACGTCATACTATAGTATTTCGCTTTTTCTCAATATTTCGGACGACATACTATAGTATGTCGTTTTTTTTCAATTTTTCGACATACTATAGTATGTCGTTTTTTTCAATTTTTCGACGACATGTTTTTTTCTATTTTTTGACCACATACTATATATAGTATGTCGTTTTTTTAAATGTTTCGTACGACATAGTATATAGTATGTCGTTTTTTTCAATTTTTCGACGACATACTATAGTATGTCATTTTTTTCAATTTTTCGACCACATACTATAGTATGTCGTTTTTTTCAATTTTTCGAACGACATACCATAGTATGTCGTTTTTTCAATTTTTCGTACGACATAGTATGTAGTATGTCGTTTTTTTCAATTTTTCGAACGACAGTATAGTATGTCATTTTTTTCAATTTTTCGACCACATACTATGTCGTTTTTTTCAATTTTTCGGACGACATACTATATAGTATGTCGTTTTTTTCAATATTTCGACGACATACAATAGTATGTCGTTTTTTTAAATTTTTCGGACGACATGTCGTATTTTTTTCTATTTTTTGACCACATACTATATATAGTATGTCGTTTTTTTCAATTTTTCGTACGACATAGTTTATAGTATGTCGTTTTTTCTCAATATTTCGACGACATACTATAGTATGTCGTTTTTTTTAAATTTTTCGACGACATAGTATAATATGTCGTTTTTTTCCATTTTTCGAACGACATACTATAGTATGTCGTTTTTTCAATTTTTTCGTACGACATAGTATATAGTATGTCGTTTTTTTTTCAAAAAATGACATACTTATGTCGCTTTTTCTCAATATTTCGGACGACATACAATAGTATGTCGTTTTTTTAAATTTTTCATACGACATACTATAGTATGTCGTTTTTTTCAAATTTTCGGACGACATATGTCGTTTTTTCAATTTTCGGACGACATACTATGGTATGTCGTTTTTTTCAATTTTTCGTACGACATAGTATGTAGTATGTTGTGTTTTTTCAATTTTTCGAACGACACTATAGTA
This sequence comes from Poeciliopsis prolifica, assembly GCF_027474105.1. Lineage (NCBI taxonomy): Eukaryota > Metazoa > Chordata > Actinopteri > Cyprinodontiformes > Poeciliidae > Poeciliopsis > Poeciliopsis prolifica. The sequence goes on from NW_026562546.1 coordinate 2,835, forward strand.
TGTCGTTTTTTTCAATTTTTCGTACGACATAGTATATAGTATGTCGTTTTTTTCAATTTTTCGAACGACATAGTATAGTATGTCGTTTTTTTCAATTTTTCGGACGACATAGTATAGTATGTCGTTTTTTCTCAATATTTCGACGACATACAATAGTATGTCGTTTTTTTCAATTTTTCGACCACATACTTAGAATGTCGTTTTTTCTCAATATTTCGGACGACATACTATAGTATGTCGTTTTTTTCAATTTTCGACGACAAACTATAGTGTCATTTTTTTCAATTTTTCGACCACAGACTATAGTATGTCGTTTTTTCTCAATATTTTGACGACATACTATAGTATGTCATTTTTTAAATTTTTTGACCACATACGTTTTTTTCAATACGACATACTATAGTATGTCGTTTTTTCAATTTTTCGGACGACATATGTCGTTTTTTTCCATTTTTCGACCACATACTATATATAGTATGTCGTTTTTTTCAATTTTTCGACGACATAGTATATAGTATGTCGTTTTTTTTCAATATTTCAGACGACATACTAGTATATCGTTTTTTCTCAATATTTTGCACGTCATAGTATATAGTATGTCGGTTTTTTAAATTTTTCGACGACATACTATAGTATGTCGTTTTTTTCAATATTTCGGACGACATAGTATAGTATGTCGTTTTTTTCAAATCATATATCCATAATACTTCAATGTTTCAATGTGACTGCTGCTTTACCATTTTAATACTCTTTTGAAAAATAAATCTAAAGTTCAGAAACACATGTTTCAGTTCAGAAATGGGGATAATCTCCCTTCAATTTCTGCTGGATTAAAAACATCTCCACCAAAAAATCTACAGCTAATTGTCTCTTTCCTCTCGTGTGTAAATATGTTTACAGAAACAGAATTCAAACCCCCAAAAACATTCAAAACATGAAAGGATGACTTTTATTAACACTTCCTCTTGGCTGTCATGTACTTTTAAAATATTGATAACTTTCCTTCCAAATCAGTGGATCCTGGACACGGAAGATGGAGCCGGTGCTGGGAAAGACGTACTCAGAAATGACTCACAAGTCGTGGGCGTCTTGGTGGAGCGTTTGAGGACCCAGGGATGGGAGACGACGCCTTCAATGGACAACCTGTGCATGGGAGTGGGCTGCAGCAGCTTGGCCAGCAAGTCTTTAGCTCCGGCACTAATGGAAGCATGTGGAGGGGAACTGTACTCCACCTACACCAATAATAAATATTAACAACATGTTAGCTGGTCCGTCTGCCTAAAAGATTTTTATTTTGGATCTCTGTGCTCCAAAAAGCTCAAATATTTGGATAAACTCCTGTGAAAATTAGGAATTGAATTATTGCATTCATCAGCATTCTTACCTTAGAAATCCTACGGTAGGTTCATCGTGACTTTTGTTTCAAATGGACGTTTTCCAACAAGACACTCATAGCAAAGGACCCCCAGACTCCACAGGTCCACCTTCTCATCCTGAGTTTGGTCGTCCAGCGATCCACACAGGGTGGACCTCCTGCATGGACAGAACAACACAATGTCAGAGCTGAATGACTACAGAGCATGCTAACATGTCAGCATGCACATACCTTAAAGATGGAATGTGAACAGAAGAACCAAAGTCAGCGATCTTCAGCTCCCCGTTTCCTCCCAGCAACAGGTTCTCTGGTTTGATGTCTCTGTAGTGGAGCGCATCTGCCAGCTCCATGATGCACTAAAACAAAAGCAAAACAGAAAGTAGCTCATCTGTGAGCTTTAACTAGACCAGAGGCAAGTTATGTTTAAAATGCTTTGTTATTTAATTTGCGTTTTACTTAGAATTACTAATCGGACTTTCTGAACCGTTTCAAATGTTTGTCGCCGTTTATCGACATGTTGAACTGAGTTGGTCAACTTGTTGCTTTCATCTGTTTTCTTTATTATTTATTAAACTACTGGGAGCTTCTGGTGGATTCAGCTGCACTGATGCTGCTTATCAGCTACATTTATAATCCACAACTTTTACACCAGTTTTCAAATCATAAAACCGTTTTAAATGATTCAGATGGTCAATACGAAACATCGGATCGCTGCATCCAGACGTTAAACTGTCTAAAATGGCCGTCGCTTCTACGTTACATATATAAATATTATATTCCTGTCTGTAAAGAGACTCTGTGTCTGTTACGAATTTCTCCTTTTGAGCTGAATGGTTGCAACATTTCTCCTGCATGTTTGCACGTCTGCATCGCATTTGATTGGATGCAGGAATGTTCTGCTGCGTTTCGGGTCCAGAGAGTCGTTTGGACCGGACCTTAGAACCGACCTGTTTCTGTAGATCTGGGTCGGAGTGGAACCGTCAGGAGCCAGGCTGATCTCCACGTCTCCTCTGCCGGAGAAAAACAAGAAAAGGCGACTCAGATTCACATTCAACCTCATGAACTGAAACTACTTTCCACAAATGTTCACACAAAGTGTCGCAGCTTTCAGCTCAGGAATATCTGAGGAATCTTAACTAAACTGAAATATTTCCTGGTTCAGGATTTCTCTTCTGCACGTCACAATTACACCCAGTGAAAACCTTTTCCAGTGAAAACCTTTTCCAGTGAAAACCTTTTCCAGTGAACTGACACATCAACACCAGCAGCAGGTTTTCGTTTCTCTCACTCTGCCAGTACTGATTTAGGACTTTTCTTCAACATCCTGGAAACAGAACTGCAGTGAAGAACAGAAACAAATGATTCATCAGAGCAGTAGATGGCTGTTCAAGAAGTCCAAATGGAAACCTGGACCTGGTCGTCCGCTTCCTGCTGGGTCTGTCGCTACAGACCAATCAGAGACTCGTACACACAGACAGGAAGCAGCTCAGACCAATGAGGAGACAGTTCAGTACATAAAGAAGAACATCAGCGACAATCTGCCTGTAGAGAAGATCATCAACCTTTTCCACTGTCTGAATGAACTGAACCATCGTTCTCTAGTGGAGGAGATCCAACAGTCTCTGAGTTCAGGACGTCTGTCCTCTGGTAAACTGTCTCCTGCTCGGTGGTCGGCTCTGGTCTTCATCTTACCGTCATCAGAAAAAGATCTGGATGAGTTTGATCTGGAAAAGGATTCTCCTTCAGAGGAGACTCTTCTCAGACTGAGAGGTCAAAGCTGCTAACAAAGTCATACAAGTACAAACAGAGCCAGATACATCTGGTTCATCAGGCTCAGCTTGCTTTATTTGTTCAATCATTTGTTTTTGGGGCGATTTCAGTTCTTAGATTCTTTATACTTTAGTTTTGAAGTCGTTCTTTAAACTTGAACATGAGTATTTGAGGCTGGAAGCTCTCAGCCCTGAACTCCATCACCTTACAGAGCTACAACCATCTGGGAGGCGGGAATGAAGACGCTCTCCTTTGGGAGAGACGGTGAAAATGGCAGACTGGAAACTGAAAATGATTTAAATATAGTTATTCCAAGAGAAACTCTGAGCTTTAAGTCCAACAGACCTAAAGCTGTTTGGCCTGAACAGCAAAGTGCCAAAGTTTGAACCGATTCTGTTTTTACTGGATGCTGCAGCAAGTATGAAGTCAATCGACATCCTGAGGAGTTGAGGACACATGAAATCACTTCCTGTCTCCTCCGGTGGGTTTCAGGTGAGGTACCGCTCACCTGAACAGCGCCCTCTGCTGCACTGGTGCTGCTTCTCTTCTGGCTGTTGCATCCAGTGGAGACCACAGCTCACCTGGAAAGAGATGAACAAGTCATTATTGATAATTATATATGGCAGATGAAATGCAGCAATACTGTGAAAAGTTTTACTAAATAACTAAAAACTCCAGAGTTTCTCCTCCTGCATCTTATGAATCGTAGCTTCAGAACCTTGAGCTGCTTTTAGCCTCTATTTAGCTCAGAGTTTTGAGCGAGGCTCCAGAAATCAGGTCATTGTCGTGTTACTTCATGTCTCTGTTAGGAAGGACTCAGTTTTTCTAAAACTTGTTGAATTCCAGCGTGTAAATGAGTCTTTGTCTGTGAAATGTTTGCTACCTTCAGGGTGAGTCCTTTGCAGCAGCCATCTTGGGATTCTGCTAAAGAAGAGGCCCGCCTCAAACACAGCTCTTTAATAGAACCGGCTGCACTTTGATTGGCCGGGCAAATTGAGAGGCGGGCTTCACTGGTTAATTGATGGACTGCTGGATGTAAGGGCCCATTTTGAAAGCTGCTTTGGTGCAAATGACTCAATAAATAAACTTTGTTGGCAGAACAGCAAAAGTTTGACTGGATTCTTCTTTCCACACCTTTTAGTGTAAAAGTCACATTCTTTAATAAATTATCACAAACTCTTGTCTCATAATTCAAACTGTTGACCTTTGTTATTCCAACTGTAATTTTGTTTTATCTCCAGAGAATCTCTAAAAGTTGAGACTTAGAGAGAATCTAAAATCTCTCTAATTTATATTAGAGAGATTTAATCTTTAATTTTTAGATTAAATCTAAAAACATCGACATGACGGCACCAGGTCCAGTTCTGGTTCTGCCTCTGACCTCTTGGCCTCCTCCGGCCTGTAGGTAGAGATAGGCCAGGTTCTGGAGCCACAGTGATGCTGATCGATGATACGAACTGGATTCTGATCCGAATCCTGAGACGGATTCAAGCTGCAGCTTCAACATCAGAACCAGATGAAGTTTCTTCTTCACTAAAGAACATTTCAGTTTGAGTCTCTGAATGAAGGAACTGATTTCATGAACGCAAGAGAGAGTCAGAGGAAACCGGGTCAGAGAGAACCGGGTCAGAGAGGGAACCGGGTCAGAGAGAGAACCGGGTCAGAGAGGGAACCGGGTCAGAGATGGAACCGGGTCAGAGAGGGAACCGGGTCAGAGATGGGGCTGCTCTTAATGTTATTAAAATACTTTTATGAATTGATAATCATTTCAGTTTGAGGTGAGTAAAATTTATTTGCTGCTTTTGAATAACAGTTTATTGTTTCAGAGAGAAAAACAACAGAAGTAAAAATGTCTTATTTCAAATGAAAGCTAACAAAGGAACTCGTTTCTATGGCTCTTAATGTGAAAGTACTCACCGGAAGTGAATGTAGTTCGTAAACATTCTAACTTTATCAAGTAGGTGTAATTATCATCTGTGTCCGCTAGAGGGCAGAAACCGCCCTGCTCTGATATTAATAGTTCAGTTCGCGGCTCGGCAGCTAAAATATCAACATTATTCTGACTGTTTGCAGGATAATTTAACTTTTCATAAATATTTTCCTACCTTCAGACCGGAAGCTCAGCATCTTATCGCCTAAACCAGAGTTTGTTTCAGCTCTGTTGGAGCTGAAGCTCCAGTTTTAAGAACCACAGCTCCTCTGAAGCCGCTGCTAGTCTGTTAGCATCGTTAGCTCCGCTCAGAGTCTCTGCGGGATGTTTTCGTCTCTGTGGAGATGCTTCTAGTTCACACTGACAGATAAAACACTGATTTCCAAACCAGCTGCAGCTCTTCAAACTCACCTCTATATTCAGAGCGGGGTATTTACGCCCTCTGGTGGCCTTAGTGGGAACTACAGCCCTGATAATGCCGCATTATTTATGTTTAATATCCATTAATGTGGAGTTTAGAGAAAAACTAAAAGACATCCTGAGTCATTATCACAGATTTCTGACTCGTATATTATTCAGACATATTTTGATTCACTGTTTGGAGTTAACTTTGATCTGACGTTATAAAATTTTACATTAAAACAAACATCCGGTTTAACAATTTATACGAATAATGTCTGTAGTTATGATAGTTCACCACCAGAGGAGTAAGAACTCAATCAACCATCATAAAATTAATACTTTAACCTTTTCACTAGTTTCTAATAACAGCTATATTAACTTAATCCTGTGAATGATAATTTATATATTTCATACATGTATGTTATTAGAGATGGAGATTAATTATTAGAATAATTTAGACACAAAGTGAACAACTACTTATAAAGTAATATTTTATTTTACAATAGATGGAAATTTAGTTTGAAAAAATCCTACATTTTATTGTGTAACAATCCCAGAAATATTAACTGTTGTTAATTTTGAGAATGAAAGTGTGAAAAAGCTTCAAATATCAAGAAAAAACAACCAGCTGACATAAGAACAACTGTTCTTTATTATTTTAAAAACTGTTTAAAATGATAAAATAAAGCTGCTGTATTAAACTCTTTACAAGACGTTTTATTTCTAATCAGACTGAATAAAATCCTGCAGTGACTCTTATTTAACAACAGTAATGTAAACTGACTTGATCTGACTTTATAACAGTGAAAATTAAAACAAAGAGAAACATCTGGTTGAACAATTTCTATTGATGATGTAAATAATGAATAAATCCAGAACGACGGCAGGATGACCCGATGGAGAATGTCCTGATATGTGAGGAAAATTAACTGTTTCATCTCATGAACATATAAACTTTTATCCAAGCATCATCAGAGGTGGAGTCGCTCGTCCCGTCTGTATCAGCGCTGAATTTTCCTGCGTACCTGAACACATCTTCAGTAAAACCAGCCTCACTGAAGCCAATAGACCAGAGCTACGTTGCAGGAAAACTCTGAAGCTTCTTGCTGGTTTGGCCTCTAAACTGAGACGCGCTCTCATAAGAAGTGAAATGTTGCACTAGGTGCAGGAGATGACCTTTAACCCCTGGTCCCAGGTTTTAGGCGGTGTTGAGGTGAAGAGCGAGGCTCCTGATCTGCTGTGAGTGACGTGACGCTCGGTGGAAGTTCTGCATCCTGTTGCAGCTTCATGTTGGAGACGTGAGGTTTTGCTTCTCCTGTCAGGGATTTGATGGGAAACGAGTCACAACATTCAGATGATTTCGTCACTTTGACGATGCAAACTCTGCTTCCTCAGGTTTGGTCTGTCAGAACGCTGGCTCAGGTTTCTCCTCTAGTTTTTCTTTAAACTTGTTCCACTTTAAATCCACAAATAAACCACAGAAAGTTATTTTCTCATCTTCTGATGCAAATTTGCATCCATCAACAAAAGCAGGAAAATAAAACTGTTCTCCTTGAACAACAGCTGTGCAAACTGATCCCATCACATCTGTGAGCAACATGGAGTCGATCTCTGGTTCACCTTGACCTTTTCTTCCTTCTTGTTGCATCAGAAACTTAAAGTGAATAAAGACGTTTGAGTGAAACCAGGTTTCAGGTGGACTGAAGTCGTCTTCACTGTGAACTTCATCAACTTTCTGCTTCACAACAAAACCTTTCAAATCCAAACACACATCCAAGCAGCCGAGTCCAAATGATCCACGTTCAAATATTGTTTCTTTTCTCTGCAGGATCTGGTCAGGACGTCTGGATCTCAAGTGGATTTAATGCCACAGATCCAGAGGAAGTTTTACTGTTTGGCTCTGAATCTATAGAGCTGCTATCATGTCTGATTTTAGATCAACTTTTTCACCTCAACAGAATAAAATGACATTTTGTCCCATAACAAACTCTTTAAAGCTTTTTAATGAAATTTATGCTTCATGTTTTTGCTCAATTCAACTTTTCTAACAAACTCAGAGTATTTTTCTCTCTTTTGTTTCTGCAGATCATCAAACAGATCAGATGAAAAATAAAACTGAAAAGCTTCAACAATCGACGTCTGGAAATATTTGAAATAGAAAATGTTCTGAGGTCAAAGGTCATCATCTTGATCCAGAGTCTCTTTAGACTCAAACTGCTGCAGCTTCAACCTGTGAGGATCAGCAGGACACAGAGACGTTCTCTACTTTACAGAGATCAGAACCTGCAGAGAGAAGAAGGAAGGAGAGCAGATCAGTGAGTGTTTCCAGTAGCAGTCAGTGACGCAGCACATCCAGTAGATGGTTTCCAGTCAGACTGATCTCAGAGCTGTGACCAAGATGAACCTGATCAGTTGTTTCCTGTTGAACTGAGAGAACAAGCAGGTCTGAGATCAGATCTGCTGCTGTTTGATGAATGAGGACCACTGTCTCTAGACATGTTGGACGCTGGAGTCCAGCTGGACGTCCTGGAGACATGGACACAGCAACAACACAGCAAGCTGCTACTCCTCTGATTGGCTGATTGCTGTGTCCAATCAGGAAGCCTGAACCATTCTCCTCCCACTGAGAAGCTGCAGCTTTACTGGGAACACTGGATCTTTGCTTTGATGCTGACTGACTCACTGCAAACATTTACTTACTCTAAAGTCTCTACAAGATCCTTCAGCTGCTGAACATCTGATTCCTTCAGGTTGTTTCCTGTCAGGTCCAGTTCTGTCAGCGGGTCGGGTTGGACTTCAGAGCTGAGACCAAATAATCACAGCTGATCTTTGACAAACTGCAGAGATTCAACCTGAATAAAGAATAAAAGATGTGAACTAACAGGATGCAGGTTAACCAGTCCAACAGAACCAGTTAAAGATTCTCATGAATATTAATGCCAACAAGCTGCTGCTCCAATAAAGACCTGCTGACTTCAGAACCAGAACCAGAACCAGAACCTGGTACTGGGTCATGATGTCTTGGAGGATTTTAGTCAGTAAAATCATTCCAGGTTCTGATCAAAGTGTTGAAGCATCAATCATTGATTATTGATTTGTTCCTGTCAGATTCCAGGAATTCACTTTTCTAGACTGGATGACCTTTGACCTGCTTGACCTGAGGGGATTTCTACACACTGGGGTCCGAATGCTGTCCTGTCTGACCTCAGATCAGCAGGTCCAACTCAGTTACACAGAGAAACTAAATTAAACTCTGGATCCAGGAACAAACTCAGAAAATATTGATTAGATCAGAAGAAATGAACTTTGATTGATGATCAATTATATAGAATTATTCACAGAAATATCAATAATTATATCATTAAAATACCCCAATGTCTCCAGTCTGCAGCCTTCAGTCTGTAGAAAACCACAGAGATCCTTCAGTCCAAATCTTCCAGGTTGGTTCTGATCAGGTCCAGTTCTGTCAGACGGGTCGGGTTGGACTTCAGAGCTGAGAACAGAGACGTCCAGCTGGTCTCTGATAAACTGCAGCCACCCAATCTGAATAAAGAATAAAAGATGTGAACCAACAGGATGCAGTTAAAACTGAAATATGAACAAATAAATAATAAAATGTATAAATTAATTTCCCTGAATGTAAAAGAAACATGATGAAGTGATTTCTAACATCTGATCCAGTCAAACTGGTTTAAAGAGTCCAAACCAGCAGAACCAGAACATTTGATCAACAAAGAAACTCAAAGTTTGTCTCAAAGTTTCTGAGGATCTTAAACTCAGTGGATGTTTTTCTCTCCATGTTTCCTTCCAGGCTCTGGATTCTCCGACTGCTCTGTCCATCATTGATCTGCTGATATTTTATGGCTCCAGTTTTTCTTCATTAATCTATTAATGATGTTTTTCTTGCTGCTTGTATTTGAACTGCAGCTCATTGCTCAGTATGACAGATGGAAACGGGTTGATTTCAATCCTTTTATAATATCATCACATTCTGAAAGTTGATCATTTTGTGCTGATTCAGTTTCTGAACCATCAACTAGAAAATATTGATCCTTTTCTCTGTGAGGTCATTGTGGGTCATTTGGTTCTGGTTCTGAATCGTTCATCAGAGTCGCTGCAGAAATGGGAACATTGATCAGGATATCAGCATCTTTAATCTGGTCTAGTTTAAAGCACTGCAACACCTGGACTCTGTAAACCTGGACTGGATCATCATCAACTAATAGCAGGAGATTTAAAGCTAATGTGGGATTTATGGATCTTCAATAAAGGGACATTTCATGTTGACCTTTGACCTGCTTGACCTGAGGGGGATTTCTACACACTGGGTCCGAATGCTGTCCTGTTCTGACCTCAGATCAGCAGGTCCAACTCAGTTACACAGAGAAACTAAATTAAACTCTGGATCCAGGAACAAACTCAGAAAATATTGATTAGATCAGAAGAAATGAACTTTGATTGATGATCAATTATATTGAATTATTCACAGAAATATCAATAATTATATCATTAAAATACATCAATGTCTCCAGTCTGCAGCCTTCAGTCTGTAGAAAACCACAGAGATCCTTCAGTCCAGAATCTTCCAGGTTGGTGCTGAACAGGTCCAGTTCTGTCAGATGGGTCGGGTTGGACTTCAGAGCTGAGAACAGAGACGTCCAGCTGGTCTCTGATAAGCTGCAGCCAATCAATCTGAATAAAGAATAAAAGATGTGAACCAACAGGATGCAGTTAAAACTGAAATATGAACAAATAAATAATAAAATGTATAAATTAATTTCCCTGAATGTAAAAGAAACAAGATGAACTGATTCTAACATCTGATCCAGTCAAACTGGTTTAAAGAGTCCAAACCAGCAGAACCAGAACATTTGATCAACAAAGAAACTCAAAGTTTTCTATCAGCCTGGATGAGTTGAGCTATTTCTGCTGGTTCCTGATCATCAGACCCGACTTGGTAACTGGATCAGAACCAGTCAGGTTCTTCATTAATGGCCTTTGGGTTCCTATTAAAGCTGCTGAAAGCCAATGGAGGCCATTATTTCCTCAGGAGACGGTTCCTCTCTGACCCGGCCCAACAGAACCACAGCCTCAGGACAAAGCTGAGGAACCTGCTGCTGCTGCAAACCTCACTTTCATTCATTGCATCTAGATTTGCTTTTCTACAATCAGTGGTTTCTTAGACGTTCATTAATGAGGATTTGAACTCGTCAGTGTTTGTGGCTCTGGAGGATCAACATTTCATTCTGATGTAAAGAATCAGAAATAAAAGCATCTGAATCTTTACCAAACTGAAACATCTCCATCATTCATTCACAGCATTTCAATTATTTTACTCATTTTGTTCATCAAAAACATTTTAAAGAGAAAAACTGAAAAACAAAGTTCAATAATCTCAAAGTCTGAAATAAGAAATAATTAATAAGGTCAAAAGTTTTAGAGATTTTATTCTCATGATTAAACAAGTTGTTTTAAAATAATATATATTAACATTAAATTGATTAACTATTGATTAAAGTATCAATAAATGATTTTATTGCATAAATAGAGAAAACAAACCTCAGTTTCTTCACTTTACTGACTGAATTCTCCAGGATCTCAACCAGATGATTCATATCAGATTCTCCAGCTTTTCTATGTCGATCTGATTTATTACCAGTTCAGTCAGATCTGGGTTGGACTTCAGAGCCGAGGCCAAAACTTCATTCAGCCTTTAGGAGCGAACCAAGTCTGTGATTAGAGAAATAAATTCAGTTCTGATGAAATCAATCTGGATCATAAACAGACTAATATGATAACAGTGATGTCATCATCTGATCATCATCTGATCAATATCTACTGAGTTTGACCCCACAGAGAATCTGTGCAGCAGTTCCTGGTTCTGGTCCAGGTTCTGGTTCTGGTCCAGGTTCTGGTCTGGTTCTGGTCCAGGTTCTGGTTCTGGTTCTGGTCCAGGTTCTGGTTCTGGTTCTGGTCCAGGTTCTGGTTCTGGTCCAGGTTCTGGTTCTGGTTCTGGTCCAGGTTCTGGTTCTGGTTCTGGTCCAGGCTTCATGTCCTCAGACCTTCAGCTGCAGTCAGATGTTGAAGATCTTCTATCATCAGTGAAGGAAAGTTCAGTTTCTCTGCAGCAGCTGATGAAGAGGCTGACTGAGCTGAATGAAGGAAACGACTGGAGATGATGGAGAGGAGGAACTGCTCACAGCTCTGACTTGGACTAGACCGTTTAGGTCTTCCACCAAGCAGGAAGTGAGTTATAAATGAAGTGAGCAGAACAGGAAGTCCAGCTGCTGTGGACCTCTGGCATCTCTGGGTTTGTTGAGCCACTATCTGCTGCATCATCATGAATAATAGTAATATATTGTATAGAAACATGTTTCCCAGCAGCAGGTTATTAAATGCTGCCACAGAGGAAACTGGGAGCAGAACAAACACATGATGCTCCAGTTCTGTCTCCGTTCATCTGCTGGATTTGATGCTTTAACAAAGTAGAAAGTGGACAGTCGTCAACCTGCTGCAGCTAAAAGCTTCACGTTGTTCTGGTCGTCCTGCAGAGCAGCAGCAGAACCGGTCCTGCTGCTCCTTCCGGTCTGAACCGTCTGGACTGGGTCAGAACCGGGTCCAGGTGACCCAGGATCTGCAGATGATCCTCATTAATATGTCTGCACACATTGAGATGAGACAGACTGATAAACTCTCAGTCCATCAGTCTGATCTACTATAGTGATGATATGGATCATGGTGGACAGAACCAGAACCAGAGTGTTTGGGTCCATTTTTCATGATGAAGCAGTGAATTTCTCCAGTAACTAGAAGATGTTGGGATCCATTTTCTGCTGCATGGATCATAGAGAATCTCCTGATTCAATGTGTTGACAGTAAGTAATGATTATTAGGAACATTTTGGACTCAAAGTATCAGATATTGATATGAAACTGGAACTTTCACTAAAATCATTTTCTGGTCTCCAGCAAAATTAAACGTCTCAGACAGCAGAGGCGGAGACAGAGGGGTGGCAGGGATTGCATTTGCCACCCCCAACAGAGGCCTTGCCACCCCTACTGCCACCCCACTGGAAATGGTCATTTTAAAATATACTTATGAGATCGGCAAAGACCAGGGCCGGACCCGGGCCGGACCAGCGCCGGACCAGCGCAAGACCAGGGACAGACCCGGGCCAGGAAAGGGCCGGATCCGGGCCAGACCAGGGCCTGGAAAGGGCCGGATCCAGGCCGGACCAGCGCCGGACCAGCGCCGGACCAGGGCCGGACCAGGGCCGGACCAGGGCCAGCCCAGGGCCAGATCCGGGCCGGACAAGCGCAAGACCAGGGATAGACCCTGGCCAGGAAAGGGCCAGACTCGGGCCGGACTCGGGCCGAACCTGGGCCGGATCCGGGCCGGACCAGGGCCGGGCCACGGCAAAACCAGGGCCAGGAAAGGGCCGGATCCGGCCGGACCCGGGCCAGACCAGCGCAAGACCAGGGACAGACCCGGGCCAGGAAAGGGCCGGATCCGGGCCAGACCAGGGCCTGGAAAGGGCCGGATCCGGGCCGGACCCGGGCCAGACCAGCGCAAGACCAGGGACAGACCCGGGCCAGGAAAGGGCCGGATCCGGGCCAGACCAGGGCCTGGAAAGGGCTGGATCCGGGCCGGACCCGGGCCAGACCAGGTCCGGACCCGGGCCAGACCAGGGCCAGATCCGGGCCGGACCAGCGCAAGACCAGGGATAGACCCGGGGCAGGAAAGGGCCGGACTCGGGCCGAACCTGGGCCGGATCCGGGCCGGACCAGGGCCGGGCCACGGCAAAACCAGGGCCAGGAAAGGGCCGGATCCGGGCCGGACCCGGGCCAGACCAGCGCAAGACCAGGGCCAGACCAGGGCCGGACCCGGGCCGGATCAGGGCCGGACCAGGGCCAGGCCACGGCCAGACCAGGACCGGACCCGGCCAGACCAGGGCCGGACCAGGGCCAGGCCAGGGCCAGATCCGGGCCGGACCAGCGCAAGACCAGGGATAGACCCGGGCCAGGAAAGGGCCGGACTCGGGCCGAACCTGGGCGGGATCCGGGCCGGACCAGGCCGGGCCACGGCAAAACCAGGGCCAGGAAAGGGCCGGATCCGGGCCGGACCCGAGTCAGACCAGCGCAAGACCAGGGACAGACCCGGGCCAGAAAAGGGCCGGATCCGGGCCAGACCAGGGCCTGGAAAGGGCTGGATCTGGGCCGGACCCGGGCCGGACCAGCGCCGGACCAGCGCCAGACCAGGACCGGACCCGGGCCAGACCAGGGCCGGACCAGGGCCAGCCCAGGGCCAGATCCGGGCCGGACCAGCGCAAGACCAGGGATAGACCCAGGCCAGGAAAGGGCCGGACTCGGGCCGAACCTGGGCCGGATCCGGGCCGGACCAGGGCCGGGCCACGGCAAAACCAGGGCCAGGAAAGGGCCGGATCCTGGCCGGACCCGAGCCAGACCAGCGCAAGACCAGGGACAGACCCGGGCCAGGAAAGGGCCGGATCCGGGCCAGACCAGCGCAAGACCAGGGCCAGCCCAGGGCCAGATCCGGGCCGGACCAGGGCCAGCCCAGGGCCAGATCCGGGCCGGACAAGCGCAAGACCAGGGATAGACCCAGGCCAGGAAAGGGCCGGATCCGGGCCAGACCAGCGCAAGACCAGGGCCACCCAGGGCCAGATCCGGGCCGGACAAGCGCAAGACCAGGGATAGACCCAGGCCAGGAAAGGGCCAGACCCTTTTGGGTCATGAACCAAAGAAACCCTGTGGAGAATCAACAATAATTATAGTTTATTAATGACACTAAATTTAACAGATTTCAGGAAAAACGACTCAAAGATGATTTGAACCAGAACAACACAGAGGATTTTTCTCCCTGGATTTTATGGGACGAAGCAAAAACTTTAATTATCTGGTTCTCTAACGAGAAAGAGAGAAATGTTTAAAAGATTAGAAAACTAAAATCTCTACAAATACAACGTATGGAAAATAATAATAATAACAAATCAGAGAAACAAGGAGAAACTGTTTCTATGAAACCAGATGGAGGAAAAGGATAAATTTATTCAACTCAACTATTATGGAAATAGATCAAAGCAAAGAAACTGATAGCAAACTAATAGATTTATCAATAAATGAAAATCCAACAGATAAAGACACCGATCTCTAAAACACATGAGAATCTGTTGAATGATCCTCCACTCAGTTCTGCTCTCAGCCTCATGCAGTTTTTGCTGCTGCTCTGGATTCACCATCGATAGGAACAGATCAAAATCATCCACTAACAACTAATCACTGATCAATAAAGTCATTAAAGACTGAAAGGGAATCAGACGGCAGGTGAGGAGGCGACCCGGCAGAGCGGCTGCTGAAGGATTGATTAGATCAGAACTTTGTGGAGGGGAAACACCGCCATCTTGGATCAGAGCAGAGATGTCAGTGATTCCTAAACCTGGTAAAGATGAAACTGGATGTGGTTCATAAACCAACATCAGTTTGAAACATTGATTACAGGATCACTGCAGCAACACTGGATAAATATTATAATCCCAGGAATTACAGACACAGATCAGATTTAATCTGGTTTTATCATCAACATTCAAACCCATGACAACGTGGGCTCCTGACCTCACAGGTCAAAGGTTAAACAGAATCAATAAAGTCATTTAGATGCTGAAAAGGCTTTTGATTCAATGTGTTGGAAATATCTTTATTGAGCTCTGGACAGATTTGGCTTTAATAATCAGATTATAGGTTGTTTCAGTCTGTATGAATCACATTCTGCCAGGATTAAGATTAATGTGGATTATCAGATTCAGGAAAGGGTCTGTGGCCGAGGCTGAACCCTCATCGCCACGTTGCTGCTTTTATTGATCCATCAGAGAACAACAACATTATGGGAGGAACTATTAAGGAACAAGACCAGACGATGAGCTGCTAACGCTAACTGCTAACGCTAACTGCTAACGCTAACTGACCCGGAGTTAGCCGACCTGATAGCACAGGATGCTACGTCAACGATGGATTATAGTCAGAATGATTGATTTCTGGTCCATAATCAATGATCAATCAGCAAACAATCATCCAATTCTAGTCAGAACCAAAGTTGAAAATGTGTCAACGAATCATTTGAGGTTGAAATTGATGAATCAAACGCCGATAACTGATCAATATCTGTTATCGGCAGATATTGATCGAGTCAATATCTGATCTATATTAAATCAATAAATGCTTTCCCAACTCCCTCTTCAGTACTTTGGTTCTTGGTTTGGTGAAACTGAACTGGATCTTTATCAGCATTTGGACATTTTTAATGAATTTAATCAACTTATTTTTCAGTGTTTGTGGTTAATGGAGGATTGAACCAGTTATTGATGAACTTTAACCCCTGTATATATTGTCAATAATTGTTCCAACTGCAGTTCAAATCACCTTTTGCTCTATTTTTCTGTCTCTGGTGTCAAATCAATCCTGATTTGATCTTTAGGTTTTCTGATAAACACTTTATTTTAAAAAATTGACTCATTTTTACCACGAGCTGCAGCATCATAAGTGCTGCAGCATAGTGCAGCATCATAAATGCTGCACTATGCTGCAGCATTTATGATGCTGCACTATGCTGCAGCATTTATGATGCTGCAGCATAGTGCAGCATCATAAATGCTGCAGCTTGATATCTAAATGTAACTGTATGTGTCGACTAGCATAAGATAAATATTCATGAATATTCCTCATTAACTTAGCAGTGAGTGTACATCAATCAATCAGATTGACTGATTGATTGATTGATTGATTGATTGATTGATTGATTGATTGATTGATTGATTGATTGACTGATTGATTGATTGATTGATTGATTGAGTGTACATGGGAACCGAACGCTTTGTGTTTGTTCTCAGACCTGTAACCAGTTCCCTACTTAATATTCTGCTTGTTACAAAACGTCTCTCTTGCTCTGCAGAACCTGGTTTCTTTAGCAGAATGCTCTCAGAGTCAAGATAAGCAACCAGCAGCTTCTGCATGCTGAGTTTTTAAATTAACACCACAAAGGAGCAGCAGACACGAACAGACAGTCAGTTTGACACAAACTTATTTTAATCTCATCAGAGAACATGTGAAATTTCCTCCCCAGAATGTTTTAATGTTTTCCTGGGCGAATAACATGCAACACTGATGATGATGATGATGATGATCATCAGAACATTCACATTAGACTGGAAGGAAATAATTAAGGAAATTCATCCAGTGGAGAGACTGACTGTCATGAAGACTTTCTGCTGATCAATAAAAATATTGGAAGAGAAGAAACCTGAACCTGGAACCAACTGGAGGATCAATGTAATCATCTAGTTTATTGTGAAAGTTCTCACTTTGGGTTTTATTGTTTTATTATTTAATTGTCTTTGTTCAACAAGATACTTTGCAGCTTTTGTTAGTGGAGGTTTGAATGTTCAAAGTATTTATATTTCTGAAACTGTAAAAAACAAAATATAAAGTTTATGAAAAATAATCCAGAGGATGAAGGAAGTAGATAAAGAGCAAAAACATCCAGAATCAACTTGAAGACAGAAGAAGAAACAGGAGGACAATAGAGCTGAATCAGCATCACACAATGAAAACATCTGGACTCACCGAGCCTTTCTGCAGTTCCTCACAGCTGGAAGCAGTCTCAGTCGTCCTGATTCTGATGTGTTGTACTTCTTCAGGTCCAACTCATCCAGAACCTCTGACATCTGCAGCATGAAGGCCAGAGCTGAACAGTCAGACTCTGAGAGCTCCTGCCCTGAATCCAGCAGCCGTTGGATCTCCTGATAAAATGAGACGTCGTTCATCTCCACCAGACAGTAGAAGATGTTGATGCTTCTGGCAGGAGAGATTCTATCAGCGTTCATCTCCTTCAGGTTGGTGATGATTCTCTGGATGGTTTCTGGACTGGTCTCTGTCTGACCCAGCAGATCTTCTAAGACTCTCTGGTTGGACTCCACAGTGAGACCATGAAGGAAGCGGACAAACAGGTCCAGGTGGCCATTTTTACTGCTGAGGGATTTCTCCATGACTTTCTTCATGAACTCATCTAGAGATGTTTCTCTGTATTCGTCTCCCAGGAACGTCTTGATCTCCTCTGACTTCCTGCTGGTGAAGCAGTGGAGCATGTAGACTGCAGCCAGAAACTCCTGGATGCTCAGATGAACAAAGGAGTAGACGGAGACGTCGCGTGTCCCTCTCTCTCTTTTAAACATCTCAGTGAAAACTCCTGAGAACAACGCAGCATCTTGGATGTTGATGCCGCACCGTTTGAGCTCTTTGTCATAGAAGATCAGGTTTCCCTTCAGCAGCTGATCAAAAGCCAGTTTTCCTAGAGACTCAATCAGCTTCCTGTTCTCTGGACTCCAGATAGATTTGCTCTTTTTTCCTCCATCAAACTTTTCCTCCTTGATGTTGAGTAGAACCAGCAGGAACTCTATGTACATCTCAGTCAGAGTGTTGGGTAGTTTCTCTCTCTCTCTGGTCTTCATCACATCCTCCAGAACTTTAGCAGTGATCCAGCAGAAGACGGGGATGTGACACATGATGTGGAGACTTTTGGATTTCTGGATGTGGGAGATGATCCTGCTGGGCCTTCTCTTCATCATCTCTGAATCTCTTCCTGAAGTATTCCTCCTTCTGGGTCAGTGAACCCTCTGACCTCTGTCACCATGTCAACACACTGAGCAGGGATCTGATTGGCTGCTGCAGGTCGTGTGGTTATCCAGAGGAGAGCAGAGGGAAGCAGTTCCTTCCTGATGAGGTTTGTCAGCAGAACATCCACTGAGCTGGACTCTGTAACATCAGTCAGGATCAGATTGTTCTTGAAATCCAGATTAAATCGACTTTCATCCAGACCATCAAAGATGAACAGAACCTGGAACGATTCAAAGTTTCTGATTCCTTTGGTTTTAGTGAATCGTTCATGAATCAGTTCTAATAAGCTGAACTTTTTCTCTCTCAGTAAATTCAGTTCTTTGAAGGTGAGTAGAAATATGAAATCAATGTTCTGGTTGGTTTTGCCTTCAGCCCAGTCCAGAGTGAACTTCTGTGTTAACAGTGTTTTCCCAATGCCAGCCACGCCCATGGTCATCACTGTTCTGATTGGTTGATCTCCTCCAGGTGGGACTTTAAAGATGTCTTCTCTTCTGACTGTTTCTTGTTTCCTGGATGCTGTTTCAATCTGTCTGACCTCATTCCTGGTTGACCTCTCTAGTGACCCCTCTGTGATGTAGAGCTCAGTGTAGATCTGGTTCAGACCGGTTTTATTTCCAAGTTCAGCGACGCCTTCAGAGAGACTCTGGATCTTCATCTTCAGATGGTTTTTAAGCTCCTGTTGACACCGAACATCAAAATCTAAAAAAATAAATAAACGAGAGCAGACACTTCAGCTAAACATAATGAAAATAGTTATTTTGATATTCTCAAAGGACATTAATATATTTAACTTTTTCTCTGTGGTGAAAAATTTTGAAATCAGGAACTATTAGAAGAGATCAGATTTATTTATCATTTATAGTTTAATCAAAACCAGTAGAGGTTGTAATAGCAGCTTTAATGAACTTTGTGTCTCACCTGGACCAAAGGAGGCAGAGGACAAACCCAGCTGGTTGGACAGAGTTGGATCCATGTGATGAAGATGTTTGATCATCAACCTGCAGGCTCTCTGTCCTTCTTTCTCACAGCATCTATGGTGTCGCGGGCCTTGTCTGCTCTGGTTTGGTTCATCTGCAGTATACCCTCATCCTCCAAATCACCAAACACCTCATCTGATAGAAGCTCATCAAGGAGCCTTTTCAGGATTTCCACAGAAACTCTCTTCACAAACTCAGAGCGAACCTTGAAAAGTTTTTCCTCTGCAGGCAGAAACAGAAACAGGATTAATTTACATCTGAGAGACAAACCTGATGAAGATCAACTCTTCCTGTTGCTCCATCCAGAGATTCTCCTCAGAGTCTGTTGATCAGCTCCTCAGGTCTGAACCTGCTGTTGTGTTTCTGCCTCATATCTGAGAGACGACCACTGATTCTGTCTACATGAGAACAAATGAAGCTTCTGTTCATCATTTGTTTCCTCACTGCAGGAAGAACAAAAAACAAACACCTTCTAAATACAGAGCTGAACTATTTCAGGAAAACAGGAAACTCTGATGTTATTGATGAAAATATCGACTGATTAACATTTTCATCATTTTTCTGTCTTTTACTTTCAACAAATTTTTAATCTCCATCTCTAAGCTTCAGCATCTCTGTCACCAAATGTTGGGATAAAAGACAGAGACAGTCTTTGATAATAAATTAGTAATAAATGATGTGATTATTGGATAAATTAATTAGTGAATATAGTAAATATTCCTGAAGATCTTTTTCACTTTGGTTCCTTTTAGTTCTGTTTCCATCTGAGTCCAGTTTTTATCTTCAGGTTTCACAGAAACTCAGTTTCCAGCAGAGCTTCACTGAACAGGAAGCATGAAAACAATAAATACTCTGAGGCTGAGGTTCATCACATGGCAGCAACACGGGCTGTGATTGGTCCGTTTGTTCCTTCATGAAGGTTCATTTCTGCTTCTGATCACTTACCAAAATCCACTTCCTGCTGGACTTCCTGCTGGACTTCCTGCTGCTGCGCCATCTTTTATCTGGAAAACATGAAGGATTTATTATGTTTCAGACTTTGTCTCATAAATAATTTACTGTGGTATAAATGATAAACTACATGGAAAAATACCAGATTAGAGATGAAAATACTCATTTAAATCACACAATAACACACCACTGAAAAACACAATTTCTTTAATCCTTAAAACTAAAATTTGTCTTTTGAAAACTGACTTGATTCTTCCAGAACATCTGAAATCAACACTATTGAACCAAATGTTTGTATTTAAGGATGGAAAGCGACTGTGAGTCATTCTAGGATCAGATTTCCTTCAGACTGAAATGAAAACATCTTTAAATCCTGTTTGTTGCCATTGAACAGTAATGTGTTGCTGCCATCACCAGCTGATTAAATGTCCTCCAGAAATGCGTCTGGCCTCCTGCTCAGGCGTTTAGTTTTCAGGTGACCAGTTGTCCTCACCGTCTCTGCCGTCTTCCTCTGAGTGATGATGAGAAGCAGCAGAAATAAAGACACAGAGGGATGAGAGGGACGAATCTGGACTGACAGAGTTTCATCCTGTTGAAACAACCAAGTTCTGACTGGTTCTGCTGAAGCTGCTGACTGGGACCAAACTGGAGAACTTAGTGGAATTAAAACCTCTACAACCCTAAAGGCGACCCAATCAAAACGACTCACTGTAGATATTTGAAACTTGCTACACAAAGCCTTCAACACAGGAAATAAACTATTGGAGGGAGGGTCAAAGGTCATTTTTGACATGTCACATGATGAATTTAGTCCAAGGAATTTAGATGTATTGGCTTCTTACAGCAGGTATTGTTGTTGCGCAACCTCTGCCCCCCTCCTTCACTCTCTCCTCTCTCAGTCACTACTTCCTCTTCAGAGAGGGGAGATGTGCTACCAGCTCTCTGTCTAACAGGTGAATTGAGTTTCCTAAATCTGTCCAGAACTGAAGTAAACTCTGTTTTAGCTGCATCCAGAAAGGATTCGCCTGGTTACTGACGGCCTCCATCCAGATGTCTCGTCCTTCTTCCCCCTGTGAATCAGCCAGACTGAGCAGCCAACTGGTTCCACAGAGCACATCTGTTAATGGTCGCTCCTTCTCTTTGTTACAACTTGCACTTGTTACTGAATCAGGTTGGTTTTAGTGACTCTGGCGAGTCCCAAGGATGTAGTTTTAGATTTGGGCTAAAGCAACCTATAAAACATGACCTAGTTTTTCTTCCCCAGAATCAAACATCACAGCTATTTTACTACCATCAAAGAACTTTGAGGTGACTCATTAATTGAATGTCCACAACATCTTTTACATTTTCTTATGCTAAATATTTTATTAGTAAAGCAATTTTGCAAGAGTCAGTACAGCTTAATGAAGTAGCAGAAATAATCAAATAAGTAAAATCAATCATCTAGTTTGTCTTTCCCTAACGCTGATACTAAGAACTAAAAAGGGAATCTGTTGTGGACAGGCGTAGAGGGGATCACGTGATGTCGTTAGTGATTATAGATCAGCTGTTGCTCACCTGGGTGAAGTAGTGAGTGGGTGATGGAGGAAGGTTTACTTTTTGCTGACCGCTTCAATTTAGCACATTTTGTCTTTATTCACTGTTTTTTCTACGGATCCGTTTTTTTATTTTTTTAAACTTTATTTTTATTTATTTTTAACAACACATGTCCACAGTTGCATTCGTCTGTCTCTTACTGACATATATCTTCTGCATTATAACTTGACAAAAGATGAGACATCAAATGATCTAACATAGGCAATAAGGAATACATACCAGTACAAACATCACACAAGAACAACAAAATAAAATAAAAATAATACAAACACAAAATACCACACAATCCCCTCTGACATAAGATGGTCCTCACATTCTTAAACACCATGGTATTCTAACTGACCCATGGGTACATACAGGTACCAACAAGCAATCCTGTAAGGGCGTCATTGAATTAGTAACGGTAAGACCGGGCTCCACCTTATATCAAAAACTGTTTTTTGAAGCCTTAAGGAATATGTGATTCCTTCCATCAGATAAATGTCCCAGATTTTTGTATCCATGTGTTATATGTAGGAGGCCCTGGTTTCAGCCACCTGATAGTTATACATTTCAAGGCTGCTGTGAGCAAGATACTTAGAAGATATCTATCACCCTTCCTGTCCATTCCATCGGGTATTACTCCCAGAACTGCCACCAAGGGAGTTTTTGGAACATTTCTCCTGAAAATAACACTGAGAGCTTCAAAAGTGTCCTTCCAGAAATCACTTAGTTTAGGACAAGACCAGAAGCTACGGATCCGTTTTTATGCTGTGTGGACACTGACGCTTTGGATATTGGCAAAATAAATCAACTTAAATGCAACTTGGATTGCGTTTTTGATCAGCTGGCGCGTCAACAAAGATTCCCCTATTCAGCCGCTCAGCGACCTGGTTTGACAGTCGCTAATAGAACCTCTGAGAGAGATGGACGATCACACAAGTGACCTCTCAGGTTCTGGTTCCCCAGAACCAGAACCAACAGAGGAGAAGCAGCTTTCAGCATCTATGCACCACAAATCTGGAACAAACTTCCAGAAAACTGTAAAATAGCTGAAACCCTGACATCCTTTAAATCTCAACTAAAAACTCACCTGTTTAGAATTGAATTTGAAATGTAATCAATACTCACTGATTATTGGCTGAAAGTGCTGCAAGTGTATCCAATACTGACTGCATTGTCTGCATAAAGTAGGTTCATGTTTATTAACAGAGATTTTGAAGGGCCCAATAGATCAAAGTCCATTGGCTGAGTTAAATATTATAAAATGTTTTATTTGCATTGTTATGGCATTGACTTAATGTAGTTTTTGATTATTGATTCTATGTTGCATCACTTTGTGTTTTTTGTGTTTATTATGTCAGGAAAATCTGAGATCATCCCACTTCCCCATGCTGGAGATTTCAGTTAATAGTAATGTTATGTTCTTTGGGCACTCTCTAATTATTTTTATTTTCTTAAATAATCTTGTATTGATTTAAGTTGAGTGGTTTTGTGTTTAATATATTTTTAGTGTAGTGATTCTTTTTGTAATTAGTTTGGCTTTAATTGGTGGGCGAGGACGGCCTATATATAGGCTGGGTTGTAATGGTTGGCCGCCCAGCCGCTCTCTCTCGCTCGCTCATCCACCTCCATCTCCTCCTCCAAGAGGGATGCGCCCAGAGGAGGCTCCTCCAACTTTGTCGGCCTTTGGACCCTTGTGATGCCTCCTGCCTGCCATGGGGATTTTTTGGGTTGTTTTTTGGTCTGTTTTGGCCTGGTGAGTCCGGTTGTCCTGTTTTCGGTCATTTTGTGTTAATAGCTTATATTATTTTTCCCTATTTTCTTTAGTCTGGTACTAGCAGGGGCTTCGACGGCCCTGTATAGGGTTGGCCCCCTGCTGTACCTTTTTGTTTCTTTGGACCGGCTCACCAGGTCCACCTTTCTGTTGAACTTTTTTCTCTTACTTTTTTGTTACGTTTTGGGACACGGGAAGAGGGGTTCTTTCCTTCCTTTACAGAAAAAAACAAGTAGAAAAGGACAAGGAAGTCTAAAAGAAAAGAAAAAAAATGAATAAAGGAATATTTTTCTTGGAATCCTTTTGTCTACGTGTCCTTTTAAATATGGCGTCCTGGCGGACGTAACAAGTAACAACAAATAAAGTTACCTTTAAAATCAGTCACACAAGCGACATCTGGACCCAACAGTAGAGCCAGACTGCAATAAAATAAATCTGGTTGTGTGTGTTGTTTTTGTCTCCTGCAAACTTTGCTTTAATTATAATTATCTTTTTTATCTAATCTTAAGAAATCATAGAGAGAGATGAGACAGGAAGAGCAGGTTTCCTGGAAACTGAGGAAGGAAGTTTCCAGCCTGCAGATTTATAAAAATATCTGAGATTATTCCTTATTAAAAAGCATAAAAGTTTGAAAGGATGAAATGTAAACATTTTGAGTAATTAGATAAGATTTAAAGTAAAGTACTTATATTAATATTGGTTTCCTTATAACAATACTTACTGACACTTGTGGAAAAACGTACAAGTAAGACAAGTAACTGTAACTTTGGTATTAAATAATTACAATAATAGATTATTCTTGGTTTCTTTTCAGAACATGTGTAATAACTCACATTATAATTATAATAAGAGTAATAAGCTGTGATTATCATAAAATTATAAATTAATGCTAAATTAAAGGAACTAAAAGGTTATGAAAGTGATTTTAACATTGAAATGGTGTAAAATGTGTAACTGCTATTAAAGATCACTGATGATGTGTTGGAGGTAGATAGAAGGTGAAAGGTCAAGGGTCAAAGAGGACTAACAGGAGAGCAGAGATGACCAACGCCTCATTTGAAGATAGATGATTGAACAACTTAAACGTCTCAGAGACATGGGAGCATCGTTGAGCAACCCTGAGACATTAGCCAAGACATCAGGACAAAATGTCTCCAAGACAGTGATGGATATGAGGTCATCTGTCCATCAGCCAATGAAACAAGCACAGCAACAGTGTTAGCCAATGCTAATGCACCAAAATGGTGAATAAACCCAATAAAGGGTGAGAGCAAAAGAGGAACCTTTGGTTGGATCAGGGTTGCTCAACTTATTACTCTTGTTATTATAATGTGAGTTATTACAGAAGTTACAGTTACTTGTCTTACTTGTACGTTTTTCCACAAGTGTCAGTAAGTATTGTTATAAGTAAACCAATATTAATATAAGTACTTTACTTTAAATCTTATCTAATTACTCAAAATGTTTACATTTCATCCTTTCAAACTTTTATGCTTTTTAATAAGGAATAATCTCAGATATTTTTATAAATCTGCAGGCTGGAAACTTCCTCAGTTTCCAGGAAACCTGCTCTTCCTGTCTCATCTCTCTCTATGATTTCTTAAGATTAGATAAAAAAGATAATTATAATTAAAACAACACACACAACCAGATTTATTTTATTGCAGTCTGGGTCTACTGTTGGGTCTAGATGTCGCTTGTGTGACTGATTTTAAAGGTAACTTTATTTATTGTTACTGTTAAATTAAACTCTCCAGCATGGGGAAGTGGGATGATCTCAGATTTTCTTGACAGTATTCTTGTAAACCTTGGAGAATTAAAAGTTATCAAAATGTTAAATGTTTTGATCCAGGCCTCAAACTTTGATGTTTCACCAATAAAATTATGTCAGAGTCAAACAGTTTGACTTTAACTTGATTGTGCAGGAGGAATTAAGACTTCAGGTTGTTTTTCCCCATAAACAGAGACGTAGACCAGAACTCATTTCTTCAGAGGAACCAACTTCACACGGATCTGAATGATTGGTAGAAGAAAGAGCAAACTGAAGCTCTGCATATCTGAATCCTGAGACAAGATCAGACATGCAGGTAATCAACGTCTTCAGTTTCTCACTCTGGAGAATCACAGATGGATTAAAGTGAGATGCTGAAACCTGCTGAGGCTTGAAATATTCCTCCACTCCTCAGTGGAACAAGAAGAGCTTCATAAAAACAGAAAACAAACCGTCTCTGGAGTCTGACAATAATGAGAGGATTAATATGTGAACATCTGCTGTACAGAGATGATAGATGATTGTAATAAGATCAATATTCATTCAACAAACACCATCATGTAATCTGAGATTATTTGGTTTGGTTGGGACAGATTGAGATTCCTGATAATTAGTTCATCTCTCAGGATGATTCATCTCAGAACACAAACATTCAAAGTCAATGATTCTCATGTTTAGGTTCTGATTATAATCACTTAAATAAGTTTCAACAAACTCTGCTTCTGTAAACTCTGAGTTAACTTAGCCTGAAACTGAGATCCTGGTTCTAAAACTTTTTACCTAAAGATCAACAAACTGCACTAATAAACAAACCACAGGAAGTGGATTTGTGATGTCACCAGGTTCAGATGTCATTAGACTGTTGTTCCTCTGGAGGGCGCTGTTGATTCTTTACAGCTTGATCAGCTTTCAACTGAACCACCTGCAGCCTGGACTGAAATGATTGATCAATAATTTGGTTGAAAATCTGAAAACCGTTCATCAGATTTTATCTAATTAAGCAACAACTTAAATAATATCATTAATATTAAACTTTGTTTTGGTTTCACATGAATATCAGGAAACTGGGAAATGAAAATATGATGATGTTTAAAGGGTGTAAAACTTTCAGATGGTTTTGGATTTAAAGTCAGACTTTAATCCCAGTTTCTGCTTTAAAAGTTTAGATAAATTATCCAATCTTATTAAAGCAACTATAAAACTTTAATTGTGATTGTTTCACTGATAAACAGTGAACGATCTCCTGATCTTATGATTCCTGACTCACCTCAGGCTCCGCCCCTTCTCACTACTGGACAATAAAAAACTGTGGAAAGATGTTGATCGTGTTGGAGTCACTCTAGGTGGCGCCGTTTTGTCTCTTTTCACAATCAAGTTTGCTACATTTTTACAGAGAAGGGAA
Source organism: Poeciliopsis prolifica (assembly GCF_027474105.1). Lineage (NCBI taxonomy): Eukaryota > Metazoa > Chordata > Actinopteri > Cyprinodontiformes > Poeciliidae > Poeciliopsis > Poeciliopsis prolifica. The sequence continues at coordinate 29,448 of NW_026562546.1, forward strand.
ACAACTGAACCACTAGGGTCAAAGGTCAAAATCCTGCCACCAGACTCAGTTCATTGATATGAAATAGAAAAATCCAAACATTTAACAATGAATCAAAAACAGAGTAAAATAAAACTCTAAAGATTCACAGATAGCCAAACTTCTGTAAATTTCTCTCATTCACCAAAATTTAAAACTATTTAAAACTTTGTTAAAAACAACAAAATTATTTAATATCACTGTCATTGAATGTATGAAGTGACTGAAATATAAAATACATTAACAGGTTTTCTTTTAAGTGTTTAACAGTGATATAGATTATTAGAAATCGCTGTGATTCAACCAATAGTTTAGCAGATTTGTGATTTAATATCAATCAATCATTTAAAAATGATTGATTGAGAGAAAATGAATGACGATCAGAGTGGAGGACAGTTTTCTTCTGCTTAAACCTCTGAGCTCTCCAGGACAAATCTGACATTTTTTATTTGTTTTACATTAAAAAACAACAAACAAGACATTTGATCCAAAATGGCCGACTTCCTGCTGGGTGTGTAAACGGGTCCAATAGTAATTTTTATTGGTTCTGATGGTTTGATGTTTTAACTCAGTTCAGGTCTAAATAACAGCAGTGGATGTTTTTAAATACTCTAGGGGCGCTGTGTTGATATTTCACCATAATCACTTCTTACTGATCAATAATTGATTGAAATGTGATCAGCTGTCCTCTGGCTCCTCTCTGATCAATAAATTATTGACTTCATATCGAAATATTTTCATCCACCAACCAGGAACCAGATATCTCAGCTGAACCAGAACCAGAACCAAACCAGCAGCTCAGAGAGAGAAACCAGTCAGGACTGGAAACCAGAAGAAAGTGGAGTTAAAACTCACCTGATCAGATCTTTGCTTCTCCTTCTGTTCACACAAACCCAGTGGAGCGAACTGGAGAACCGGACCGATTCTCCAGAACTTTAATGGACCCACCTGAGGCTCCGCCCCCTGACAGCAGAGGTGTGTTCACCTGTTGAATAACAAGAAACCAGGAAATAAATGTTAAACAACAAGTTCACGTTTAGGTTTAAAGCTTCTTTAAGTTTGAAACATATTCAGGATTTTAATCAATATTTGATTAAAATAATGGAGATTTTCAGTTTCATCTATAAAGAAATTTAACAAATAAAACTAATAATAGTTGCTGCTTGTTATGATCTGAGCCAACAGAACCAAGAACCTTGAAATGTTGATGTTTCTCCATCTGACATGTTCATATTAAATACAGATTTTATTCATTTATTTAATCTTGTTTAATGTTGATATGAAGGAAACTTTCCATGATGATTCTCACCCTGATCCTCCTTCATTCGTGAACATAAAGTTCTTTAACCTTTGTCTCTTTTAGCCTGGAGGCTTTAAGTTGTTCAACTAGTTTGTCTCAAACGTTTCCAACGAAAATTAAAAACCTGCAGAGTTACAAACAGGTTTTAACTTGCTGCAGCCGTTCACTGGAAGATCAGTTTCTGTCTCTGCTGTGCAGGAATGTTTCCTCCTTCCTCAGTTTGGGTCGAGGTTCATCTGTCACACAGACGGCCTCACTTTTAACTCTACAATATTTTAATTTTATGTCTTTCCTGCATTTTTAACAAATTGCTTCTGATAAAGCTTAAATATGACATTTTAGGGATTGATTTGCTCTCTATTGGTGCCTGGTTCTGGTTCTGATTTCTGATCAGAAGATCTGGACAGATTGATGGTTTTCCAGCCTGTCGGCTCTGCAGCCTCCAGTTCTTCATCCACCAGTTCAACCAGTTTGAACATTTATAACCTGAGCAGCAAAGACAGGAACCATTTTCATGACTGCAGATTAAAGGTAAAAATAATCGTGTGGCAACACGAGTATATGAATCGACTCCTCTGTCCCTTCAAACCAGGGTGACCAACAGGTGTCAACGCCACGTTGGGAGTTGCACCCAAGAACTTGGTCAGTAAGGCACTTAAGGTTCGTAAACAACGAGAACAAAACTTTATTCCACCATAATATAGTTAATATCATTGATCCATGTTTTAAAAACAAAAATTAAAGAACCACAATGGGAAGAGATTTGCATCGTACTGAGGTTTACCAGCCCAAATGTGGGGTCCTGGTTCCTAAAACAAAATAAATCACCGAGCTCTTGTGAACAGACACTTGATCGTGAAGAAATCCCAACACTGGTCACTTGCACATCACACAGGTCCAGGCCCCTGGATGCCCCCCCACCACCCTTACTGCCTTCAGCCTGGAGACAAGAGGATGGGGTCAAACAAAGCAAATTTAATCAAAAATGATAAACCCAGAAACCAAACCAATAGTTGAAAACAAAGCAGGATATAAAAAACAAACAAAGCAAAACAAAGCAGCAGGGCCTCCAGTGAGCTGCAGCAGCTTTATGTCTGAAATGAAGTTAGATTAATAGGAGAGATTTAGAAAAATGGCAGGAGGAAGAGGAAGCCATTGTCACCTAGCAGAGCTGGATGACTCCACCCCGACCAGAGCCTTCCAGCCAAATGGCAGGAGGATCCGATTACCAGTATGTTTTAATATAGAAATAATTGTCATTTCATGTTATTGAACTGCATGAGTACAATATAAAACTACTGAGCCGTTTTCTGTTGCCAAGCTGAACTGGGAGGGTAAATTACAGCCACACCCCCATCAAACAGGAGACTTCAGGCAGCTTCTAGATTTAAACTATTTGAATTATCCAGCTCAAGTTACAGGCCTTATACAGAAGGAGAAACATTACTTACTGATTTCAGAGTTTCGACCACTGCAAGTCAACCAGGTGACCTTCCCACTGAAGAGAGTCTCCTTTATGCTCACACTGATTATGAGGCAATAGGTGCCACATGTCCTCAATCCTGAGGGCAGGCTTCATTCTGCTACAATAATAATGAAAGACAACATCTAAAAATGAAACATTACTGTGTAAAAGTTTTAAAGTCGTCAGTTTGATTCAATCTTGGTGTAAAAACGTCTTTTGACTGTGATCAGCTTTACAGGAACATTATTATCTCCTCTGCATCTCCACTGTATTGATCCAGATATTAATCAATGATCTGGGCAGAAGAAAAAGACCCAGAAAGGAGAAAATAGTTTTTCATCCAGTAACTTGTGGATGTTTGTTGTTAAAGTTTCAGTCAGTCGGATCCATCCAGTCGTCTTTCACTACATGACCGACTTCAGTTCCTGATCCTGTTTAAAATAGTTTTTGTTTACTTTTCTAAATAAAAAAACAAACATTTCAGAATAATTCAAGAACCCTGGCAGGAAGGTCAAAGGTCACCATAGACATTAATTAGCATTAGCATTAGCTAACATCATTCAACTGCTACACATTTAATTATCTTTTTAGCTCTGATGCTAAATTTTGGCCAGAAAGTTCATTTAAAAGTCAAATAATAATAATAATAATAATAATAATAATAATAATAATAATAATAATAATAATAATAATAATAATAATATAAAGAATCTGAAACATAGTTCACAACATTTTTAAAGTTTAACATTTTCCTAAATGGCAAAAATTTCACAACTTTTCAGTTTCTAATCTTTTTTATTTTTCATTTTATCTTTGGTCTTTCCATGATGATTCTCACCTGATCCTCCTTCACTACTGAACATAAACTTCTTTAATCTTTGGCCTCTCTTAGATGGAGGCTTTAAGTTGTTCAACTAGTTTGTCTCAAACGTTTCCAACGAAAATTAAAAACCTGCAGAGTTACAAACAGGTTTTAAGTTGCTGCAGCCGTTCACTGGAAGATGTTTACCAGTTTTCTGTCTCTGCTGTGCAGGAATGTTTCCTCGTTGCCAACATGCCTGAAAAAAAAAGGTTCAACCTCCAAACATTAAGATCCGTCCAGCAGGAACCTTTTCTGATGTGTCATAAATGGAAGGTGAAGGTTTCAGATCAATGTTAATCAAACTAGTAAATATCATTTAACACAAAATTCCTGATGCAGGAATTTCCTGGGAACACTTCAGGGTGGGGTCATAAGGTCGTCCATCAGCGGCCCGCTGCGTTTTTGGGTTAAAAATATTACAAAGTTTTGAGTGTCATAATTCAGAGGAGGGTTGTGAAGCCCTCCTCTGATTGTTTTACTGATAAAAAGTGAATAATCTGTTTCTCCTGATCTTATTGTTCCTGACTCACCTCAGGCTCCGCCCCTTCTCACTACAGTACAACAGTATCAGCCCGGCAGGCTGATGAAGCAGAGGAAACCCTGACTTCTAGTTCTAGTTGGTCTCTTGCTGCTCTTGTTCTGGTCCCTCACTAGGAGCCAGTGACTAATAACTTTAGCAAAACACATGAGCTTTTCAGTCAATTATTTCTTAATATTGATGAATCATGCAGATTATTTCACTGATAACATTTATAACATTTACCCAAATTATGAGTGAAACAATCTTCCAATTAAATAAGTAACTAATTCTCCTGGCAAAATTGAATAAATTATAGGTAATCTTTATTATTGCAAACCTTCATTCTGTCCACCAGGAGGCAGAAATGAGTAACAGATGTTTATTTAAGACTCATTAATCATCAGATAAAAGCTTTACATTTAATAACATTCTAAAAACAGCAGAAATTCTCAGGAAAACATAAAAAACAACAAAAGTTAATAAAAATGAGTCATAGGAGACAAGAAATATGATTAAAAACAGCAGAATAACAATTAAATGATCATAATGTCCATCATATTAATGTTAACCTAAATATCTATTTTCATTTGATTTTATCTCTGATTTGACTAAATGTGTTTAAATTGTCCTTCTTGTGTTTCCATCCAGTTCAAACTGACTTCAGGTTCTTCAGACTTCACACAGTCAGACATTAGAAGCAGAAACTATTGAGCAGGTTTCCTGTTTCTCATCCTCATACAAAATTTACACAACAGTGAAACTTCTCGGCATCGAATGCTAATTAATGAGTGGAATTATTGATTTCCCTTTAAACTAATCAAAACTATTGATCACATTGATGAGCTCTAAATAAAAAACTGTCATATTTCAGAATTTTAAAGCTCCAAATCTGGTGGAAAAAGCCTTAAATTCCCAGATGTTGAGGAGCCGTCGGGTCCAATCAGAGTAAAACTTGGTGCTGATCTGCAGGATTCTTCAGAACCGACCCGGTTAGCGGGCCGGAAGCGGCTGCATCTGCAGGGAGTCGTAGGTGTCTCTGGTGACCGAGCTCAGACCCTGAAAGCAGCCCATCAGTTAATCAATCAGCTGATCAGAGCAGATGTTGGACGGGTCGGTCCGGTCCGGTCCGGTCCGGTCGGTACTCACCTGGTAAACCTGCTCGTTCTTCCGCTGACGCTGCAAAAACAAGAGTTTTAATGCAACCGGTTCCAGAACCTGACAGAACCTCATCGTGTTCAGACGCTCACCTCTCTCCTCACAGGAAGCTCTTTATACGTCGGTTCTGATCGTTTCTGCAGGCCCTGAAACCCAACCAGAACCAGTTAGATAAACATCCAGAGGTCACTGCGGTTCTGGTCTGGACGGTTCGTCTGGTACCGTGTAGGTGGAGTCATCCGGCGCTCGGCGGTTCTGAGAGACACAACGAGAAGAAACAAGATGAAGCATCTGAACAGAACCAGAACCTTCAGAACCGGACATCTGGACTCACCCGTCCTCGCTCCGGGTCGGTCATCAGCGGCTCGTAGGTGTCGCCCGTCGCTCTGCTGAGAGACTGAACACAAAAACACATGAAGACGAATTCAAGAAAAATCTGAGCTGCGACACGACGAGACGACGGGACTCACAGCGTAGGTTCCATCGTCTGAGCCCTTCGCTTTGGTTCTGAAGAACTGGAACACAGAAGGTCCAGAATAAGTTCTGAAAACTCACAAACCGTCTGAAAGAACGAATTTATAAAAATATGTTTGTGATGACAGTTTGTTATGAAGCTGATCGACTGTGAAAATATCGACCTGCAGCAAAAACCACCAATCAGAGCCAGGAGGAGGGGCTTAGTGCTGTCAATCATCCTCATGTATTCGCTGCTGAATGTGTTAAAGGCAGAAAAATGACTTTATGTTTCAGGAAAACTGTTTATTGTTTTCCTTTTTCTACCAAACAAACAAGATTTAATCTCAACCAGCTTTTTATTGAAGGATAGTTTTGATATTTTATTTCACTTGTTTTATTGATTTTAGATATTTAAAATGTTTTCCAGTTCTAGAGCTAAATGGTCATTAAAATGTAAAGTTTACTGATCTGTCTTCTTGATTATGATAATCTTGGTCTTAAATAATAATGTGTTCCTGGTTTGACCCGTCATGGAAACATGTTCTGCCTGGTTCTGTTGGGTTTGGACCCACCTTCTCCTTGATGAACATGCCGGTCATGATGAGGCCGTAGAGACCCAGAAACCCGTCCAGGTCTGGCTGCAGCTGCTAGAATATGTGTGTGTGTGTGTGTGTGTGTGTGTGTGTGTGTGTGTGTGTGTGTGTGTGTGTGTGTGTGTGTGTGTGTGTGTGTAGAGGGGATGTGATTTAATGCTTAGGAACATTTTCCATCAGCAACAAACTCAGCAAGATTTAAAGAACAATGGCTACAGAGGAGGAGGAGGAGTCTCTGTGGTTACTAACCAACAGCGGATGAGGAAGAGTGAGGATGGGGACACAATGCAGACTCAGCAGATTGTAACGTTTTCCACGTACCGTTCCTCCAGCGGTTCAGTTCAGCCTCCAGCCTCTGGATGGCGCTCTTCAGGCTCTTGTTCTTCTCCTTCTCGTATTTCTTCTTCCACTCCTCTGCGGTCAGCTCCAGGTTCACACACACCGTGTTCTTGATGGTCTTCGCCCTGAACCAGACAAGATGGCCACCATCAGTCCATCACAACATCTGCACATCAGGAGGGTTCAAATGTATTTGGGACAAAATAACTGCAAGCCAAAAAAATGACATTTTTAACAAATAAATCACAAAAATTGTTGTGATTCTTTTAATATTCTCAACAATAAACAAAGCATAAATATTAAAATTAAAAAGTAAAATTACTCAGAGAATTTTTTGTAAATTGAAAAAAACTGAAAAAGTATTTATCTACTCTTGCTAATAAAAATAAAATGTCCTGGAAGCTTGAATCCAGCAACTAAAAGCAGATTTTAGTTCATAGATGTGAAGTTTTGAGTAAAGACAATGAGTGCATGTTCTAGATACCATGACAATAGAAGGGAACCAAAAGCTAGAAACAGATGATCACTGTGTGATGCATCTAACATGATTTTCATTTAAAAGTTGTAGTTTTGTCCTGATTTATTTTCTTTTAGTGCTTTGAGTCCCGCACTAAATCAGTCCTCGGGCCGTAAATGGCCGCGTCCCTCACTTTGAACACCTGAGTTAGTTTGCAGAACTGACATCAACTTTCACCTGCACACGACCCAAAGATCTGAAACACTGCAGGCGAACATACATGACATCTGACACGCATGGTGGTGGCAGTATCATGATGTGGAGCTGATTACACTCTCAATTCATTGCAGAGAGAGGACACAATAAAAAAAGGGAGCATCACTTTTAAATTCCCCAACTTTACTTCAAATCAACATCTACAGATGGGGTGTCCAAACTGCGGCCTGAGGGCCATTTGAGGCCCCTGAAATGATATTTGTCGGCCTCCAGACAACAAGTCAAGAAGAGCCTCCAGCACAAGCAACAAGAATGCAGCGAATGGTTTCTGGATGGTAAGACAACCACAAAACACTTGTCTTTTCCAGCAGCCATTGTATCAAACATACTGAAGCTCAGCTTGGGTTGCTAGGTAACTGTTTGCTAATTTGTGACGTTACATTCTGGAGGTTTTTAGTAAACAAAGAAAACAACAACAAAATAACATTAACATTTAGTTTTTCGCAGCGTTTGGACTGTTCCTAGAAGCAGCCGAGATCCAAAACCTGAATGTGTTTCCTTTAGCTGTCGCTCCAGAGAAGAAGCCAGGAGTACCTCTGTCCAAACATGAGCGTGGACTTGGTCTCGGCCTCGTTGTAGACGGACGGCGAGCAGCAGATGATGATGGTGGTGCGGCAGTTTCCTCCCAGGGAGTCCTGCAGGATCCGGGTCATCTTGCTGTCTCTGTACGGCACGTGGGTTTTCTGGGGGAACCGGGATCAGATCAACCATCTCCAACTCGCTCCATCAGAACCTCAGGGAGAACCAACTCACCGTTCCCTCAGCCAGAGCCGAGATGACGTTCCCCAACGCCGACAGAGATTTGTTGATGCACCGCCCCCTCTGCTCCGGTCTTGCTGACCTGTCAAACAATCGGACTTTATGAATCTCACAGCTCAGCAGAGGAATGCGACCTCATTAATCTCAGACTGACCTTCTCGCTGCCGGCCAGATCCACCAGGTAAAGCTTCCCTGACAGTTTCTTCTCTCGTTTCCACGTTTTCCTGCTTGATGTTGATCAGAAAGATGCTGTGGCTGCGAGAGCTGTGCTCATTCATGTCTGCAGCAGAAAACAGAAAAATCATTCATTAAAAAAAATATATATCAGTCATAAATCATCTTCTGCTCATTGTATGTAAAGAAAGTCCCTTTTAAATAAGCCAACGCCACATAGGCAATGATGACAGAAGATAAAAAGTCAATTAAAAGATTGTTTTAATCGATTTTCTGCAGCAGTTGCACATATAATCATTTTACCAGATTGTGTTTTTTGGTGAGAAAAACTTGATTTCCCAAGAGATCGTCTGATTTTACTCCATCCAACAACATAATAAAGATATTTAGTAGGAAAAATAAACCCTAACAGGAAATATTTACCAGCAAAAATATGTTTTTGAACAAGATTTTTGATATCTTTATGGAAATATAATTTTTTAACCAAATATTTTTCTGCAAATGCATTTTAAATGCTCTCGGGCTTACTGCACCCTACTGGCCAAAAGTAGGTAGTTCAGGGTTATTTTTGTACTTTTTGATGTGAAATTTCATTTTGCCACAGAAAATCCACAGTATAGCAGCTGAAACTGAGAGAAAATGTGTTATTTGTCTAAATGATATCAATAAAGGCATGCAGCAACAAAACACAGATCAAAAATTTCATGATTGCAGAATTAACTTCAGTATAAAACAAAAAATGGTAAATCTGCAGCAGGCACAAAACATGTCTTAGACTTGTTCTACATATTTTCTGTTTTTGTGAAAAGTTATAATTGAATAAATGTGATAAATAAATATGTTTACGTACTTGTCACTGCCACGTGCCGATTGGCCTTTCCCTCGTCGATGACGTCCATCACTTCCTCAGGACTGGACACGAAGCGCTCAGTGCAGCCCTGAAACAGAGAGCAGGCCGTTACAGCTGGAACAACATCATTTACAGATAAAAACATCGAAAATATGTTTGTGTCAAACCAGATCTAACCCTCATTGAAGAAGTTGAAACTCGTCTTACTGACCTTCACATAGGGCACTCTGTTCTTGTCTTCATGCAGCGAGGTTCGTCTTCGACACTGAAAGCAAGACAAAGATCTCAAAACTCAGCTGGTGCTAGAATTGAGAAAGATCCTCAGTAAAATGTGGATTCCTGAAGGTCAGAACGTGGAAGTGGGAGAACAGACTCACCGTCCAGCAGGTCTCTGATTTTACCCAGGTAGATTTCAAAATAAGAAACCTGCAGAGAGAACACACAAATTTAGAGTCTGGTCACTGCTTACTGAGAATTTAAACATTTTGTATTTATTATTACTCTAATCATAAATGTAAGGTCTACTAACCTGGTAGTCACGTACGACAAGGGAATCAGTGACTATAAATCTTTATGATCAATTAGCGTATCAGAAACTAGGTTCATCTCAGGAGGAAAAAGTGAAACAAAGAGTTGAACAAAACACATATTTATTACACATTTTGGCAATAACACGAACAGAACAAAATAGTCAATGTTTTCCTCTAGGAGTCCTAAGTCAAGTCAGTCAAGTTCAGGGGTTTCTTTTCCTTTGATTCGGTTTCAGTTCAGTTTTCAGATCTGAATGTCATGTTGTAGCTAACCCTAACCCAATCCCACCCATCTAGTGGAACAGAAGGTTCTTCTTTGGCATCGTAGTGGACACAATGTGAATCTGATCTTGTGGATCCTGGCTCGCTGTTTTTCATCTGTTGTTCCTCAACACAAAAAAACCAACAACCTGCATGTAGCATAAATATCTTTCACTTTAGTGTTATTATGCAACTCTAAGTCACCTCAGTGAAATTTTATCTCCTCTCCGTGTAGATAAAATTATTTGTACTTGTGATAAATAACTTTTGTCTTTTAACTCAACAAACATCACAAAAATAATATTCACTGAATTTACATCAATATCTTATTTTTTAGCACTCTTAAATTCCTTACAGCGAAATAAATTAAATACCTCATCAGTATCACCATTTCAAAAGAAAAGGTGCAATATTAGCAGAATAGCCTTTGAGTTAGCTAGAAACATTTCTAATTCACTTACAAACATCATGTAGAAAACATGCATTCTGACCCATAAACAAGTATCGCCGATTGTTTTGTTTTTTCCTTTCAACTTTAAACTATAAAATTTCATGACAATCCAACCTTTAATACAAAACAGCAAAACATTTAGCTTGTGGCTAATCGATAGCTAACGAGCTAATTGTAGCACAGAACTCACCGGAGATTCGCAGCAAGAAAAAGAAATAAATTAAATCTCAAAATCTAATTCTACATTAGAGAGATTTAATCTAAAAAATTCTTTAATTTTTAGATTAAATCTAAAAAACATCGACATGACGGCACCAGGTCCAGTTGTGGTTCTGCCCTCTGACCTCTTGGCCTCCTCCGGCCTGTAGGTAGAGATAGGCCAGGTTCTGGAGCCACAGTGATGCTGATCGGTGATACGAACTGGATTCTGATCCGAATCCTGAGACGGATTCAAGCTGCAGCTTCAACATCAGAACCAGATGAAGTTTCTTCTAAAGAACATTTCAGTTTGAGTCTCTGAATGTAGGAACTGATTTCATAAACACAAGAGAGTCAAAGAGAACCGGGTCAGAGAGAACCGGGTCAGAGATAGAACAGGGTCAGAGATAGAACCGGGTCAGAGATGGAACCGGGTCAGAGATGGAACCGGGTCAGAGATTAGATGTTAATGTTATTTAAATACTTTTATGAATTGATAATCATTTCAGTTTGAGATGAGTAAAATTTAATTTGCTGCTTTTGAATAAACGTTTATTGTTCAAAGAGAAAAACAACAGAAGTAAAATGTATTATTTCAAATGAAAGCTAACAAAGGAACTCGTTTCTATGGCTCTTAATGTGAAAGTACTCACCGGAAAAGAATGTAGTTTGTAAACGCTCTAACTTTATCAAGTAGGTGTAGTTATCATCTGGGTCCGCTAGAGGGCAGAAACCGCCCTGCTCTGATATTAATAGTTCAGTTCGCGGCTCTGCAGCTAAAACATCAACATTATTCTGACTGTTTGCAGAATAATTTAACTTTTCATAAATATTTTCCTACCTTCAGACCGGAAGCTCAGCATCTTATCGCCTCAACCAGAGTTTGTTTCAGCTCTGTTGGAGCTGAAGCTCCAGTTTTAAGAACCACAGCTCCTCTGAAGCCGCTGCTGGTCTGTTAGCATCTTAGCTCCGCTCAGAGTCTCTGCGGGATGTTTTCAACTCTGTGGAGATGCTTCTAGTTCACACTGACAGATAAAACTCTGATTTCATGTTAAAATATGAAGAAGATTTAAGAAATAACAGAAACACCAAGAGAGCAACAAGGGCTTCATTAGCGGGAATCTAGCTAACTGCTAACTTAGCCTTCTGGCCCCCTAGTGGACACTAGGGGCCCAGACTGTCCAACGTCTTCAACTACAACAAGAGTAAAGCCAGAGAGCATTTATGTGAATAGCACTTCCTTTGGATTCTTTCAAAAATAAAACAATGACCTAAATTCTCCCGTAAGTACATTTTAGCTTGTTTGTTTATTATTCTATCAGAAAGCATAAGTGGGTAATTTACTTAGGAGATATAGATGAGTTATCAATATGTTAATAACACATCTATATATCAGTCAATTAGACCGACTATAATAATATTAATAATAATATTAATATTTATAATGAAAATGACATAAATGTGATCAACTTAACAAACGTCTGAAACCAGCTGCAGCTCTACAAACTCACCTCTATATTGAGAGCGGGGAATTTCCGCCCTCTCGTGTCCATAGTGGGAACTACAGTACTGATAATGCTGCATTTACTTTTAATATCAATTAATGTGGAATTTAGAGAGAAACTAACAGTTTTCCTGAGACATATCCGCAGTTTTCTGACTCATATATTATACTGACACATTTTACTTCACTGGTTGGAGTTATATATGAAATGAAAATAGATGTAAATCATAAAATAAAGCTGCTGTTTTAAACGTTTTTTCTAATAAGATTTTTTTTCTAATAAAATCTTGCAGTGACTTTTATTTAACAGTAATGTAAATCTGACTTGATCTGACTTCATAAACTAAAACTTAAAACAAAAATAAACATCAAAATGACTGTAGTTATGATAGTTCACCACCAGAGGCAGTAAGAACTCAATCAACCATCATAAAACTGATAAACTTTAAACTTTTCACTAAATTGTTTCTAATGACAACAGCTTTATTAACTCAATCCTATGAATAATAATCTATATATTTTATACTTGTATGTTATTAGAGATGGAGATAAATTGTTAAAATCATTTAGACACAAAGTGAACAACAACTACTCAGAAAGTAATCATTTTTATTACTCTTGATAAAAATGTAGCTGAAAAAACATTACATTTCATTCTGTAAAAAAATATATATATATTAACTGTGGCTAATTTTGAGAATCAAAGTGTCAAAAAGCTACAAATATTAACAAAAACATATTTATTAGTGATAAGCTTCAACCAGCTGAGATCAGAGCATCAAGCTGGATAAAATCATCGAAAGGACAATTAATAAAATGGAAAAGCCAATAAATGTTTTGATAAATAAATAAAAAATATCCGCGCACTGTAGCAGATTAACTTTTAATTTTATTTTCTGGAAGAGACTCGTTTTCTACCGCCCTCTTGTGGTCACACATTGTAACTACACACTAAAATCATTTACGCTACTTTAATAATAAATCTATGAGCGATTATTAATTTCCTTAATCCTTTATACAAGTTTAATAATACATTAGTGAGTGATTATCAGTGAACTGAAGTACACTCGCTGCTGTTCAGCATCAGAGTTTAAATCTGCAGCTGCTGATAATCAGTTTTTTGTGTAAAACAAGATGCTGCTAGTCAGTTAGCATCGTTAGCTCCGCTCAGAGTCTCTGCGGGATGTTTCATCTCTGTGGAGCTGCTTCTAGTTCACACTGACAGATAAAACACTGATTTCATGTTACAACAGGAAGAAGATTTGAGAAATAACAACAGAAACACCAAGAGAGCAACAAGGGCCTCATTAGCCGATCGGCAGCGGGAAACCAGCTAACTGCTAACTTAGCCTTCTGCCCCCTAGTGGACACAGTATGTAACGACAAACAGAGTAAAGTTAGAGAACTAATATGTGATTAGCACTTCCTTTGGATTCTTTCAAAGTAAAACACAAGGAACTAAATTCCCCCGTAAGTACATTTTAGCTTATTAGTTTATGAATGTATCAGAAAGCATAAGTATGTCATTTTCTTCCGATATGGTATAAATTACATTATTGGGCTTTGAAGCCAAATTATCGTAATTATTCTGTTTTCCAGAAAAAATAAATATTTCAAAAATATTCTCCTGACAAAACAGAAAACAAAGCATCTTGGCGAAAAAACCCGTGAATTATTTAATCAGGAAACATTAATATGTAATTTACTTGATATATAGATGAGTTATCAATATGTAAATAACACATCTATATGTCAAATCAACTATCAGTTCGTTAGACAGACCATAATATTAATATTTATAATGACAACTCGCCTCTATATTCAGGGCGGGTATTTCCGCCCTCTGGTGGCCATAGTGGGAACTACAGTCCTGATAATGCTGCAGTAGTTACGTTTAATATCCACTTAATGTGGAGTTTTGAGAAAAACTAACAGTATTCCTGAGTCCTATCCACAGTTTACTAACTCAAATATTATTCTGACATATTTAAATTCGGTGTTTGGAATCTCTGCGGGATGTTTTCATCTTTCTGCTTCTAGTTCACACTGAAAATCCAAACATTAAACATGAAAAAACCTTACGGGGAATAATTAAATGTGAAAAATTGATACAGTTTAAAATATTACGAGTGGTTGGATTCAATGAAAATTTGTTGCCGAGTCTGCAATTAATTTTTCGCAATCAATCAGAAAACCATGACTGAGTTAATCTGTGAATTGATGTATCACACACATTAATGTTATTTAAATACTTTATCTGTCTGAAGAAATAAGAAAATTACATGTGGAAAAAACCTCAGCGGAGTTTAATTTGCTGCTTTTGTGTATGGTTTTGTTGTTTAATAAAAGTTAAATATATTATTTCAAATAAAAGCAAACAGTAAAATGACCCGTTTCTATCGATCTTAATGTGAAAGAACACGCCGGAAGTGAATGTGCAACGTTAACTCTCTAACTTTATGACGTGGCTGTAGTTACTATCTAGATCCACTAGAGGGCAAATACCGCCCTAAAATGATATTAATAGTTTAGGAGCCACAGCTCCTCTGAAGCTCCTGCTGGTCTGGTAGCATCGTTAGCTCCTCTCAAAGTCTGCGATCTGGTTCATCTCTGTGAAGCTGCTTCTTCTTCACAAACAAAACATTGATTTTATTTAAAATATGAAACAGATTTAAGAAATAACAGTAGAAACACCAAGAGAGCAACAAGAGATTCATTAGCTGATCAGGAGCGGGAAAGTAGCTAACTACTAACTTAGCCTTTTGCCCCCTAGTGGACACAGTGTGTAACGACAGCAAGAGTAAAGCTAGAGAGCAGATATGTGAAAAGCACTTCCTCTGTGTTCTTTCAAAGTAAAACACAAGGAACTATATTCTCCTGAAAGTACATTTTAGCTTGGAAGTTTATTATATAAGAAAGCTTAATTGTGCAATTTTCTTACGATATTATTATTATATATAATTGGGCCAAATTATAGTAATTATTCTGTTTTCCAGAAATAATTATTTCTTAAAAATTCTCCTGACTAAACCAGAAACTCAGCATCTTGGCAAACAAACCTGTTATTGTATTAATATGTACCTTATTTGGTAGATATAGAGTTATTTGTATGTAAATAACACATCTACATATTAAAGTCCATTAGACAGACCACAATATCAATATTTATATGAGAAAGATAAACGTGATCAACTTAACAAAGTCAGAAACAGCTGCAGCTCTACAAACTCACCTCTATATTCAGAGCGGGTATTCCGACCTCTGGTGCCATCGTGGGAACTACAGTCTTGATAATGCTGCATTATTTACATTTAATGTGGAGTTTAGATAAAGACGAAGTTTTCCTCAGTCATATTGACAGTTTACTAACTCAAATATATTCTGATATATTATAATTCATTGTTTGGAGTTATATAATGAAGACAGATTTAAAAAGAACTAAAGCTGTGTTTTAAACTCTTTACCAGAGTTTAGGACAAAGAATTTGATCATTTCAGAAAACGGCCACATGACCATGATAGCGATTGAGTATGCAGATCAATCAAAACCCAAATTAACGAAAGGTTTTCATCACGGGAAAATTGGACAGATAAAGTTCTCTGAGCCACAAAGAAATCCCACAAAACAATGTGGCACATCCAGTTCACTTCAGAACAATACGCTTATTGCTTGTTGTGTTGAGCTTTCTTGCAGATTCGTGATTTTTCTGATCAGACTGAATAAAATCCTGCTCTTTAAAGCTTTTTAATGAAATTTATGATTCATGTTTTTGCTCAATTCAACTTTTCTAACAAACTCAGAGTATTTTTCTCTCTTTTGTTTCTGCAGATCATCAAACAGATCAGATGAAAAATAAAACTGAAAATCTTCAACAATCGACGTCTGGAGAATATTTGAATAGAAAATGTTCTGAGGTCGGTGAGCGCCTCGTCCGTCGGCCTGTTGCTGCACCTGCACATGTAACCAGCGGAAACGCTGTCACCATGGAAACGACACCTTGGTCCAGACCCGGAGGAGGCAGCATCATGCTGAGGGGAAGCTGGTCCCAGTGGATGCTTTTCAAGTTCATAGTGAATGTAAAAAGCTTCAGCATATAAAACATTATTTTATTAAGATAAATATAGCCTTCTCAAAAATAAAAAGACTTTTTACTCTGAAGAATTTTAAAGAAGCAATAAATGATAATTAGTTTCATTAGAATGAAAAACTATTTTGGATAAAAATCTAATTAAAACTAATATTTTTCATGATGACGACTAAAAAGAATCTGAATTTGTAATAAAAACTTTTCCTATCAAAATAAAACCCAATAAAAAGAGAAAAGTGTTTTGAAGCCATACAGTAGAAAGATAAATAAAGCGTACTTCTAGAGGAGGAGTCGGTCCATGGTGACCTTCAGCGTCTCCTTGACCTCTTTGAGCCGAGACGGCGAGGCGGTCGGCGTCTCCGTCTCTGGAGACTCACTGGGACGTCCTCCTGTCCCTCTGCCTGGTGGAGAACAGCAGATGCTCCAGGACAGCAGGACGCCGCCTTCCTTCTAATGCAGGAAACACAGAGAACCCGCAGCATGACGCTGCCACCGCCGGGCCCCCAGGGGCCGCTGGAGTCTGGCTGCTGCAGCAGCAGCACAACAAGCTGCGGCGATGAAGGCCTGGAGGCGTCTTCATCACTCTCTGTCAGCAGATCTCAGTCCGTTTTCTGCTGATGTGAAGAAAAACAACAATTGACTGAAGCAACGTTTCCATGAAATGAAAATCAGGTAAATAATTTAGATAAGTCATTAATATTCATGGCAGACACGATGAAAACAGTTTCTGAATAAACTTTATTCCCAATAAAGAAAATACAGCAGCAGGCAGTAATATGCTGGAGATGCTGAGGGAACAAATCCACAGTTTACAAATCAAATTCAGGTTAGAAGTTTCATAGCTTTAGAGTCGATGCACATCTTTAAAGAGTCCATAAAACATCTTAGAGAAACTGTAAAAACTCTGAAGTTGGTTTGTTTTCAGCTCATTTACAGCATGTAGAGAAACTTGGCCAACAGGATCACAACGTTTACAATATTTTCTTTCCAACCAGATTATTATTGGAAATACCAAAGCAAACATGTTGAACAGCAAAGGAATAAATATATTACATTTCCAACTAAAGACAATATTGAAGACACAGAAAAACGTTTTCGAAAATTCCCAAAAAAGGGTGAAAGTTTCTGGTTCCAAGTTCCTCTTTGGCCGAAAGGCAGCAAATATTCACCAGGATGATGATAATAATCATATTATTGATTCTCTGCTAGCTTTATCTTGTGGTTGTGTCCCACAGAGGGATCACAGCAAACATTAAGTGCCTCAAACAAAACCAACCAACAATGAAAAGTTGTTGGCCCCGCCCTCACAGCTATTACTAAAGACAAACAATCAGAACAAAGGAAAACAAAACTCTAAAAGACAGCAAGCGGCACTGCAACCACTGTAAAAACATAAAACGACTGATACTTATTCAATCATTTTAATCAAGTCAATCTAAACACACATTAAAACGCTGCCTGCCTGCATGGCACAAATCACCATCAGCTCAAATCTGGTGGATCCACCAAATAAGAACAAAACATAAAAACATGCAATTCATCTTTAATAAAACAACAGTATAAAACGTACCTACAGCGTCGAGCACCAACACCCAGGTAACGTGACTCCCGACCATCAACCAACAACGTGTGACCCAACCACACCTGAATCAACAGGAAATCAACACCTGACCTCCAGTTTCCCCTTGATGGAGCCTCAGGCTGCGGGGAGAGCGACACCTAGTGGCGCCACCTGTTAATGACAAAAGGAGCAAAGAGGATCGATATTTGGAAAATATTTTATTCAGTTCTGAATTTACAATATTTAAAACCTGCAGAAAACTTTGACGCCTCCCGTACTTTATTATAGACACAAAACACTTTCTTGGCAATAACCATGTTTGTTCCCAATCAATATCTGAATAAAGATTGTTCCAATAAAAGATTGAAGCAGCTTTGCTAATATTATTCATCTGAATTATTTCTCTAATATGTTGATTTCTGGTTTCATACTAAAGAACGGCTCTGAATGACCAATAAATGACTCTGGAAATCTGGAATATTGGATCTGGTCTCAACTTGAGGTTGATATGAGAAACTTGATAGAAAACAACAGAAAATTCTGCAGGGAAAATTATATTTCCTAATAATTAACCATCATTAAACAACTGTTTACAGATAGAACATCATTCCCACATAGTTCTAAAGAAATAGGGATTTATGCTTGAAGCTAATGTTTGGTTTTTCCCAATAAAACAGTTATGAGGGGAAAGTTATGCTTATGATAATGTCCAGGATAAAAGTTGTTGTTTATGGAAGCTGTATAAATGAACTGGGAGCTTTTCTATTTTCTTGATAAAAAGTCTTTAAACCAAAGATTTAAAGACTCTGTAGGAAGATTAGAGTCTAATGAACAAAACACAAAGTTTATAAAACCTGATGATCATTAAACTGTTTGAATCCAAATGTTTCCATCATCAACATCGATGCTCTGAGCTGCAGCTTCAAATACAAACATTATTTTCACATCATTTATGTGAAACTTTTGCTAAAATCATTCCGGCCTCAGAACCAACTCGGTACCGGTACTGTTATCGGTACCGGTCCATTCTCCGAGAGAAAGGATAATAATGGAACCATCAGTTTCTAGCAGGTGTGTATATTATCGCTCGGTACCAGAGTTACAGAGACAGAACCGGGTCCCGGACGGAACCGGGTCGGTCGGTACCAGAGAGCAGGCCGATGAGCAGCATTACCACCCATCCGGACCAGGCGTCCAGGAGGCTCTTGATCAGCTCCCAGATGGACTCTTTGCTCTTGCTGGTGATCTGCGGGACAAACACGCACACGGTGAGCGGGTCGGCATCGCCCCACGCTCCGAACCCAGCCCTCCAGAACCTTTCGGTGCCGGTCCGTGTCCCTGGACTTCTCCCTCAGCCAGTCGATGGTGTGAAAGTCCTCGTAGGTCCCACGTCGGGGAACGGCTCGTCCAGGAAGTCCATGAGCGACCCGGCCCGTTCATGTCCTCCGTGGGAGTGGGGAGGGGACACCTGTCCACGGAGGACATCAGCAAGCTGCGCTCGTACCGTGATGCCATGACAACGGGCCTTACCTTCTGCCGCCGCCGCCATGTTGTCCTCTTGGACGCGTGGACTAATCCCGGCAGAACATCACGCAGGACATTTACACAACAAACCCACGAAGAGACCAGCAGCGACACAGACTGAGGCACCAGCCCGCAGCTCTCGCGTTACCTACCAGATCTCGCGTTACTTCACAGCAAAGCTCGTTCAGCAGTGAAATGAGCGATAAATACCGGAAGCAGGTTTTAATAAATTGATGGGTCACAAATTAATATTTTATTCTCTACAATAAATATTACATCAGATTATTTATGTTTGACTTAAACATTAGAAACGAAAACAGCAAAATAAAACCAGGAGTTATTCTGACATCTAGTGGTCAAAATCTGAAACTACATCATCATTAATGGCCACAAATATTTTAGTTAAACTGAATTAAAATATCAAAATATGGAGATATAAATTATTCTTGGAGTATTTGTGATTAAAACTTGTTATAATTTCCATATTTGTATAGTATTTATATTCAGCCTGCATTAGAAATTCCTCCAAAGAGAATTATTACACTGATGATATTTTAATATATGTCTTTATTTTGAAAAGCAACAGCGCCGCTCAGCCACTGACGTTTTATTAGAGCAGCTGATTAAAGTTCACTGCTTAGAGGCGAATCAAACGGATGAACTGAACGTTCACTTGTTATTCTCATTTATTTCACACAAACATATTTTTCATAGAAATTATTTATAAAGTTTGATTAGTTCTTACTGCCATCTGGTGGAGATCTGTGGTAACTACAGATATCCTTTATCGATCATTTATTGATATGTTGTAATTTTCATTTTGATCAAGTCATAAAAATGAGCTTCTAATAATGTTGTTAAATAAGAGTCACTATAAGTGAAAAGAAAACTAAACTAAAAATCCTCCCTGAAAATTGAACTGGTTGAGAATTAAAGGCTGAAAAAATATAATCATTAAAAATATATTTACGTTCAAATCCAAACATTAAACATTTAGCAGGATGAAAACTACTGGAGAAAAATTAAATATGAAAAATTAATACAGTTTAAAATATTACGAGTGGTTGGATTTAATTAAATTTTGTTAATTGAAAATTTGTTAATCTCATAATTAATAAAAAAAAACATGACTGAGTTTAATCTCTGAATTAAGGTATCACACATTAATGTTATTTAATACTTTTATCTGAAGAAATAAAAAAATTACATGTGGGTGGAAAAAACCTCAGCAGCGTTTAATTTGCTGCTTTTGTGTATAATGTTTTTGTTTCATAAAAGTTAAATATATTATTTGAAACAAAAGCAAACAGTAAAACACCCCGTTTCTATCGGTCTTAATGTGAAAGTACTCACCGGAAGTGTATGTGTAATGTAAACTTTCTAACTTTATGAGCAGCTGTAGTTACCATCTGGGTCCACTAGAGGGCAAATGCCGCCCTAATATGAAATAGTTTAGGAGCCAAAGCTCCTCTGAAGCTGCTGCTAGTCTGTTAGCATATTCTAACAGACTAGCAGGACTCTGAGACTCCGCTAGCTCCGCTCAGAGTCTCTGCGGTCTGGTTCATCTCTGTGGAGCCGCTTCTAGTTCACATTGACAGATAAAACATTTATTTCATGTTAAGATAGGAAGAAGATTTAAGAAATAACACAGAAACACCAAGAGAGCAACAAGAAAGCCGATCAAGAGCTGGAAACTAGCTATCTGCTAACATAGCCGTCTGCCCCCTAGTGGACACAGTGTGTAAATACAAGAGTAAAGTTAGAGAGCTGATATATGAAAAGCACTTCCTTTGGATTCTTTCAAAATAACACAATGACCTAAATTCTCTGTGTTTTATTGAGAATTTAATAAAACACTTAAGTACATTTTAGCTTAATGTACTTAAGCTAAAAGTACATTAGCTTAAGTACATTAAGCTAACTTAATGTACAGTAAGTACATTAAGCTAACTTAATGTACAGTAAGTACATTAAGTTCATTAGCTTTATGTACTTAATGTAACTATCAGAAAGCATAACTATCAGAACTTATGCTTTCTGATAGTTTATTATCTTATCAGAAAGCAAAAGTATGTAATTTTCTTACGATTTGATGTAAATTATATTATTGGGCTCTGAAGCCAAATTATCGTAATTATTTTTGTTTTACAGAAAAAAGAATTATTTAAAACATATTCTAACTAAACAGGAAACTCAGCATCTTGGCGAACAAACCTGTTAAAGTATTTCATCAGGGAATATTAATATGTAATTTATTTAGGAAATATAGATGAGTTATCTGTATGTAAATAACATCTATATATTAAATCAACTGTCAGTCCTTTAGACAGACCATAATAATATGAATATTTATCATGAAAATGATATAAACATAATCAACTAAACAAACGTCTGAAATCAGCCGCAGCTCTGCAAACTCACCTCTATGTTGAGAGCGGGATATTTCCGCCCTCTGGTGCCATAGTGAGAACTACAGTCTTGATAATGCTGCATTATTTACATTTAATGTGGAGTTTAGAGAAAACTAACAGTCTTCCTGAGTCATATTCACAGTTTACTGACTCAATTATCCTGATATATTTTTATTCAATGTTTGGATTTATATGTCATAAAACTGTTTTAGATCATAAAATAAAGCTGCTGTAATAAACTCTTTACAAGACGTTTTATTTCTAATCAAACTGAATAAAATCCTGCAGTGACTCTTATTTAACAACAGTAATGTAAGCTGACTTGATCTGACTTTATAACAGTGAAAATTAAAACAGAGAGAAACATCTGGTTGAACAATTTCTATTGATGATGTAAATAATGAATAAATCCAGAACGACGGCAGGATGACCGATGGAGAATGTCCTGATTGTGAGGAAAATTAACTGTTTCATCTCATGAACATATAAACTTTTATCCAAGCATTAGAGGTGGAGTCGCTCGTCCATCTGTATCAGCGCTGAATTTTCCTGCGTACCTGAACACATCTTCAGTAAAACCAGCCTCACTGAAGCCAACAGACCAGAGCTACGTTGCAGGAAAACTCTGAAGCTTCTTGCTGGTTTTGGCCTCTAACTGAGACGCGCTCTCATAAGGATGAAATGTTGCACTAGGTGCAGGAGATGACCTTTAACCCCTGGTCCAGGTTTTAGGCGGGTGTTGAGGTGAAGAGCGAGGCTCCTGATCTGCTGTGAGTGACGTGACACTCGGTGGAAGTTCTGCATCCTGTTGCAGCTTCATGTTGGAGACGTGAGGTTTTGCTTCCTGTCAGGGATTTGATGGGAAACGAGTCACAACATTCAGATGATTTCGTCACTTTGACGATGCAAACTCTGGTTCCTCAGTGTTTGGTCTGTCAGAACGCTGGCTCAGGTTTCTCCTCTAGTTCTTTAAACTTGTTCCACTTTAAATCCACACAAATAAACCACAGAAAGTTATTTTCTCATCTTCTGATGCAAATTTGCATCCATCAACAAAAGCAGGAAATAAAAACTGTTCTCCTTGAACAACAGCTGTGCAAACTGATCCCATCACATCTGTGAGCAACATGGAGTCGATCTCTGGTTCACCTTTGACCTTTCTTCCTTCTTGTTGCATCAGAAACTTAAAGTGAATAAAGACGTTTGAGTGAAACCAGGTTTCAGGTGGACTGAAGTCGTCTTCACTGTGAACTTCATCAAACTTTCTGCTTCACAACAAAACTTTCAAATCCAAACACACATCCAAGCAGCCGAGTCCAAATGATCCACGTTCAAATATTGTTTCTTTCTCTGCAGGATCTGGTCAGGACGTCCTGGATCTCAAGTGGATTTAATGCCACAGATCCAGAGGAAGTTTTACTGTTTGGCTCTGAATCTATAGAGCTGCTATCATGTCTGATTTTAGATCAACTTTTTCACCTCAACAGAATAAAATGACATTTTGTCCATTAACAAACTCTTTAAAGCTTTTTAATGAAATTTATGCTTCATGTTTTTGCTCAATTCAACTTTCTAAAACTCAGAGTATTTTTCTCTCTTTTTGTTCCTGCAGATCATCAAACAGATCAGATGAAAAATTAAACTGAAAATCTTCAACAATCGACGTCTGGAAAATATTTGAAATAGAAAATGTTCTGAGGTCAAAGGTCATCATCTTGATCCAGAGTCTCTTTAGACTCAAACTGCTGCAGCTTCAACCTGTGAGGATCAGCAGGACACAGAGACGTTCTCTACTTTACAGAGATCATCAGATCTTCCACCTGCAGAGAGAAGAAGGAAGGAGAGCAGATCAGTGAGTGTTTCCAGTAGCAGTCAGTGACGCAGCACATCCAGTAGATGGTTTCCAGTCAGACTGATCTCAGAGCTGACCAAGATGAACCTGATCAGTTGTTCCTGTTGAACTGAGAGAACAAGCAGGTCTGAGATCAGATCTGCTGCTGTTTGATGAATGAGGACCACTGTCTCTAGACATGTTGGACGCTGGAGTCCAGCTGGACGTCCTGGAGACATGGACACAGCAACAACACAGCAAGCTGCTGCTCCTCTGATTGGCTGATTGCTGTGTCCAATCAGGAAGCCTGAACCATCTCCTCCCACTGAGAAGCTGCAGCTTTACTGGGACTGGATCTTTGCTTTGATGCTGACTGGGTTTAGTTCAATGCTGACAGCAGCTGGACTCACTGCAAACATTTACTTACTCTAAAGTCTCTACAAGATCCTTCAGCTGCTGAACATCTGATTTCTCCAGGTTGTTTCCTGTCAGGTCCAGTTCTGTCAGACGGGTCGGGTTGGACTTCAGAGCTGAGACCAAATAATCACAGCTGATCTTTGACAAACTGCAGCTCCTCAACCTGAATAAAGAATAAAAGATGTGAACCACAGGATGCAGGTTAACCAGTCCAACAGAACCAGTTAAAGATTCTCTGAATATTAATGCCAACAAGCTGCTGCTCCAATAAAGACCTGCTGACTTCAGAACCAGAACCAGAACCAGAACCTGGTACTGGGTCATGATGTGTTGGAGGATTTTAGTCAGTAAAATCATTCCAGGTTCTGATCAAAGTGTTGAAGCATCTATCATTGATTATTGATTTGTTCCTGTCAGATTCCAGGAATTCACTTTTCTAGACTGGATGACCTTTGACCTGCTTGACCTGAGGGGGATTTCTACACACTGGGGTCCGAATGCTGTCCTGTTCTGACCTCAGATCAGCAGGTCCAACTCAGTTACACAGAGAAACTAAATTAAACTCTGGATCCAGGAACAAACTCAGAAAATATTGATTAGATCAGAAGAAATGAACTTTGATTGATGATCAATTATATAGAATTATTCACAGAAATATCAATAATTATATCATTAAAATACATCAATGTCTCCAGTCTGCAGCCTTCAGTCTGTAGAAAACCACAGAGATCCTTCAGTCCAGAATCTTCCAGGTAGGTTCTGCTCAGGTCCAGTTCTGTCAGACGGGTCGGGTTGGACTTCAGAGCTGAGAACAGAGACGTCCAGCTGGTCTCTGATAAACTGCAGAACCTCAATCTGAATAAAGAATAAAAGATGTGAACCAACAGGATGCAGTTAAAACTGAAATATGAACAAATCAATAATAAAATGTATAAATTAATTTCCCTGAATGTAAAAGAAACATGATGAACTGATTCTAACATCTGATCCAGTCAAACTGGTTTAAAGAGTCCAAACCAGCAGAACCAGAACATTTGATCAACAAAGAAAGTCAAAGTTTGTCTCAAAGTTTCTGAGGATCTTAAACTCAGTGGATGTTTTTCTCTCCATGTTTCCTTCCAGGCTCTGGATTCTCCGACTGCTCTGTCCATCATTGATCTGCTGATATTTTATGGCTCCAGTTTTTCTTCATTAATCTATTAATGATGTTTTTCTTGCTGCTTGTATTTGAACTGCAGCTCATTGCTCAGTATGACAGATGGAAACGGGTTTGATTTCAATCCTTTTATAATATCATCACATTCTGAAAGTTGATCATTTTGTGCTGATTCAGTTTCTGAACCATCAACTAGAAAATATTGATCCTTTTCTCTGTGAGGTCATTGTGGTCATTTGGTTCTGGTTCTGAATCGTTCATCAGAGACGCTGCAGAAATGGGAATATTGATCAGGATATCAGCATCTTTAATCTGGTCTAGTTAAAGCACTGCAACACCTGGACTCTGTGAACCTGGACTGGATCATCATCAACTAATAGCAGGAGATTTAAAACTAATGTGGGATTTATGGATCTTAATAAAGGGACATTTCATGTTGACCTTTGACCTGCTTGACCTGAGGGGGATTTCTACACACTGGGGTCCGAATGCTGTCCTGTTCTGACCTCAGATCAGCAGGTCCAACTCAGTTACACAGAGAAACTAAATTAAACTCTGGATCCAGGAACAAACTCAGAAAATATTGATTAGATCAGAAGAAATGAACTTTGATTTATGATCAATTATATAGAATTATTCACAGAAGTATCAATAATTATATCATTAAAATACCTCAATGTCTCCAGTCTGCAGCCTTCAGTCTGTAGAAAACCACAGAGATCCTTCAGTCCAGAACCTTCCAGGTAGGTTCCGCTCAGGTCCAGTCCTGTCAGACGGGTCGGGTTGGACTTCAGAGCTGAGAACAGAGACGTCCAGCTGGTCTCTGATAACCTGCAGCCAAACAATCTGAATAAAGAATAAAAGATGTGAACCAACAGGATGCAGTTAAAACTGAAATATGAAGAAATCAATAATAAAATGTATAAATTAATTTCCCTGAATGTAAAAGAAACATGATGAACTGATTCTAACATCTGATCCAGTCAAACTGGTTTAAAGAGTCCAAACCAGCAGAACCAGAACATTTGATCAACAAAGAAAGTCAAAAGTTTGTCTCAAAGTTTCTGAGGATCTTAAACTCAGTGGATGTTTTTCTCTCCATGTTTCCTTCCAGGCTCTGGATTCTCCGACTGCTCTGTCCATCATTGATCTGCTGATATTTTATGGCTCCAGTTTTTCTTCATAATCTATTAATGATGTTTTTTGCTGCTTGTATTTGAACTGCAGCTCATGCTCAGTATGACAGATGGAAACGGGTTGATTTCAATCCTTTATCATATCATCACATTCTGAAAGTTGATCATTTTGTGCTGATTCAGTTTCTGAACCATCAACTAGAAAATATTGATCCTTTTCTCTGTGAGGTCATTGTGGGTCATTTGGTTCTGGTTCTGAATCGTTCATCAGAGACGCTGCAGAAATGGGAATATTGATCAGGATATCAGCTTCTTTAATCTGGTCTAGTTAAAGCACTGCAACACCTGGACTCTGTAAACCTGGACTGGATCATCATCAACTAATAGCAGGAGATTTAAAGCTAATGTGGGATTTATGGATCTTCAATAAAGGGACATTTCATGTTGACCTTGACCTGCTTGACCTGAGGGGGATTTCTACACACTGGGGTCCGAATGCTGTCCTGTTCTGACTCAGATCAGCAGGTCCAACTCAGTTACACAGAGAAACTAAATTAAACTCTGGATCCAGGAACAAACTGAGAAATATTGATTAGATCAGAAGAAATGAACTTTGATTGATGATCAATTATATAGAATTATTCACAGAAATATCAATAATTATATCATTAAAATACCCCAATATCTCCAGTCTGCAGCCTTCAGTCTGTAGAAAACCACAGAGATCCTTCAGTCCAGAACCTTCCAGGTTGGTTCTGCTCAGGTCCAGATATGTCAGATGGGTCGGGTTGGACTTCAGAGCTGAGAACAGAGACGTCCAGCTGGTCTCTGAGAAACTGCATCCACCCAATCTGAATAAAGAATAAAAGATGTGAACCAACAGGATGCAGTTAAAACTGAAATATGAAGAAATAAATAATAAAATGTATAAATTAATTTCCCTGAATGTAAAAGAAACATGATGAACTGATTCTAACATCTGATCCAGTCAAACTGGTTTAAAGAGTCAAACCAGCAGAACCAGAACATTGATCAACAAAGAAACTCAAAGTTTTCTATCAGTCTGGATGAGTTGAGCTATTTCTGCTGGTTCCTGATCATCAGACCCGACTTGGTAAATGGATCAGAACCAGTCAGGTTCTCATTAATGGCCTTTGGGTTCCTATTAAAGCTGCTGAAAGCCAATGGAGGCCATTATTTCCTCAGGAGACGGTTCCTCTCTGACCCGGCCCAACAGAACCACAGCCTCAGGACAAAGCTGAGGAACCTGCTGCTGCTGCAAACCTCACTTTCATTCATTGCATCTAGATTTGCTTTTCTACAATCAGTGGTTTCTTAGACGTATTAATGAGGATTTGAACTCGTCAGTGTTTGTGGCTCTGGAGGATCAACATTTCATTCTGATGTAAAGAATCAGAAATAAAAGCATCTGAATCTTTACCAAATGAAACATCTCCATCATTCATTCACAGCATTTCAATTATTTTACTCATTTGTGTTCATCAAAAACATTTTAAAGAGAAAAACTGAAAAACAAAGTTCAATAATCTCAAAGTCTGAAATAAGAAAATAATTAATAAGGTCAAAAGTTTTAGAGATTTTATTCTGATGATTAAACAGGTTGTTTTAAAATAATATATATTAACATTAAATTGATTAACTATTGATTAAAGAATCAATAAATGATTTTATTGAATAAATAGAGAAAACAAACCTCAGTTTCTTCACTTTACTGACTGAATTCTCCAGGATCTCAACCAGATGATTCATATCAGATTCTCCACATTTTTCTATGTAGATCTGATTTATTTCCAGTTCAGTCAGATCTGGGTTGGACTTCAGAGTCGAGGCCAAAACTTCACATTCAGCCTTTTGGATCCAACAGCCACCAAGTCTGTGATTAGAGAAGAAATAAATTCAGTTCTAATGAAATCAATCTGGATCATAAACAGACTAAAATATGATAACAGTGATGTCATCATCTGATCATCATCTGATCAATATCTGATCAATATCTACTGAGTTTAACCCCACAGAGAATCTGTGCAGTTCCTGGTTAAAGTCCAGGTTCTGGTTCTGGTTCTGGTTCAGGTCCAGGTTCTGGTCCAGGTTCTGGTTCTGGTACAGGTTCTGGTCCAGGTTCTGGTTCTGGTCCAGGTTCTGGTTCTGGTTCTGGTCCAGGTTCAGGTTCTGGTTCTGGTCCAAGTTCTGGTTCTGGTTCTGGTTCTGGTCCAGGTTCTGGTTCTGGTTTTGGTCCAGGTTCTGGTCCAGGTTCTGGTTCTGGTTCTGGTCCAGGTTCTGGTCCAGGTTCTGGTTCTGGTCCAGGTTCTGGTTCTGGTCCAGGTTCTGGTTCTGGTTCTGGTCCAGGTTCTGGTTCTGGTTCTGGTCCAGGTTCTGGTTCAGGTTCTGGTCCAGGTTCTGGTTCTGGTTCTGGTCCAGGTTCTGGTCCAGGTTCTGGTTCTGGTCCAGGTTCTGGTTCTGGTCCAAGTTCTGGTTCTGGTTCTGGTCCAGGTTTTGGTTCTGGTCCAGGTTCTGGTTCTGGTTCTGGTCCAGGTTCTGGTTCTGGTTCTGGTTCTGGTCCTGGTTCTGGTTCTGGTTCTGGTTCTGGTCCAGGTTCTGGTTCTGGTCCAGGTTCTGGTTCTGGTCCAGGTTCTGGTTCTGGTCCAGGTTCTGGTTCTGGTTCTGGTCCAGGTTCTGGTTCTGGTTCTGGTCCAGGTTCTGGTTCTGGTTCTGGTCCAGGTTCTGGTTCTGGTTCTGGTTCTGGTTCTGGTTCAGGTTCTGGTTCTGGTTCTGGTTCAGGTTCTGGTCCTGGTTCAGGTTCTGGTTCTGGTCCAGGTTCTGGTTCTGGTTCTGGTCCAGGTTCTGGTCCAGGTTCTGGTTCTGGTTCTGGTCCAGGTTCTGGTTCTGGTTCTGGTTCTGGTCCAGGTTCTGGTTCTGGTTCTGGTCCAGGTTCTGGTTCTGGTTCTGGTCCAGGCTTCATGTCCTCAGACCTTCAGCTGCAGTCAGATGTTGAAGATCTTCTATCATCAGTGAAGGAAAGTTCAGTTTCTCTGCAGCAGCTGATGAAGAGGCTGACTGAGCTGAATGAAGGAAACGACTGGAGATGATGGAGAGGAGGAGGAACTGCTCACAGCTCTGACTTGGACTAGACCGTTTAGATCAAGCAGGAAGTGAGTTATAAATGAAGTGAGCAGAACAGGAAGTCCAGCTGCTGTGGACCTCTGGCATCTCTGGGTTTGTTGAGCCACTATCTGCTGCATCATCATGAATAATAGTAATATATTGTATAGAAACATGTTTCCCAGCAGCAGGTTATTAAATGCTGCCACAGAGGAAACTGGGAGCAGAACAAACACATGATGCTCCAGTTCTGTCTTCGTTCATCTGCTGGATTTGATGCTTTAACAAAGTAGAAAGTGGACAGTCGTCAACCTGCTGCAGCTAAAAGCTTCACGTTGTTCTGGTCGTCCTGCAGAGCAGCAGCAGAACCGGTCCTGCTGCTCCTTCCGGTCTGAACCGTCTGGACTGGGTCAGAACCGGTCCAGGTGACCCAGGATCTGCAGATGATCCTCATTAATATGTCTGCACACATTGAGATGAGACAGACTGATAAACTCTCAGTCCATCAGTCTGATCTACTATAGTGATGATATGGATCATGGTGGACAGAACCAGAACCAGAGTGTTTGGGTCCATTTTTCATGATGAAGCAGTGAAATTTCTCCAGTAACTAGAAGATGTTGGGATCCATTTTCTGCTGCATGGTTCATAGAGAATCTCCTGATTCAATGTGTTGACAGTAAGTAATGATTATTAGGAACATTTTGGACTCAAAGTATCAGATATTGATATGAAACTGGAACTTTCACTAAAATCATTTTCTGGTCTCCAGCAAAATTAAAACGTCTCAGACAGCAGAGGCGGAGACAGAGGGGTGGCAGGGATTGCATTTGCCACCCCCAACAGAGGCCGTGCCACCCCTACTGCCACCCCACTGGAAATGGTCATTTTAAAATATACTTATGAGATCGGCAAAGACCCGGGCCGGACCCGGAACGGACCAGCGCCAGACCAGGACCGGACCCGGGCCAGACCAGGACCGGACCCGGGCCAGACCCGAGCCAGACCAGCGCAAGACCAGGGACAGACCCGGGCCAGGAAAGGGCCGGATCCGGGCCAGACCAGGGCCTGGAAAGGGCCGGATCCAGGCCGGACCAGCGCCGGACCAGCGCCGGACCAGCGCCGGACCAGCGCCGGACCAGCGCCAGACCAGGGCCAGACCAGGGCCAGCCCAGGGCCAGATCCGGGCCGGACAAGCGCAAGACCAGGGATAGACCCTGGCCAGGAAAGGGCCGGACTCGGGCCGAACCTGGGCCGGATCCGGGCCGGACCAGGGCCGGGCCACGGCAAAACCAGGGCCAGGAAAGGGCCGGATCCTGGCCGGACCCGAGCCAGACCAGCGCAAGACCAGGGACAGACCCGGGCCAGGAAAGGGCCGGATCCGGGCCAGACCAGGGCCGGATCCGGGCCAGACCAGGGCCTGGAAAAGGCCGGACCCGGGCCGGACCAGCACCGGACCAGCGCCAGACCAGGACCGGACCCGGGCCAGACCAGGGCCGGACCAGGGCCAGCCCAGGGCCAGATCCGGGCCGGACCAGCGCAAGACCAGGGATAGACCCAGGCCAGGAAAGGGCCGGACTCGGGCCGAACCTGGGCCGGATCCGGGCCGGACCAGGGCCGGGCCACGGCAAAACCAGGGCCAGGAAAGGGCCGGATCCTGGCCGGACCCGAGCCAGACCAGCGCAAGACCAGGGACAGACCCGGGCCAGGAAAGGGCCGGATCCGGGCCAGACCAGGGCCTGGAAAGGGCCGGACCCGGGCCGGACCAGCGCAATACCATCATTTGTATATGGACCCCTGTGATAAAGCCTTGCTCACCCTTTGGCCACCCCTTGAAAAAAAGTCGAGCTCCGCCACTGCAGACAGTAACAGTTTATATTAAAATCCTGTTTTATGAATCATGTTTGGTGGATGAATCATAAATGTGACAGATGAGAGACGTCTGATCATGCAGAGTGTTTCTGACTCCATTTGGGTCATGAACCAAAGAAACCCTGTGGAGAATCAACAATAATTATAGTTTATTAATGACACTAAATTTAACAGATTTCAGGAAAAACGACTCAAAGATGATTTGAACCAGAACAACACAGAGGATTTTTCTCCCTGGATTTTATGGGACGAAGCAAAAACTTTAATTATCTGGTTCTCTAACGAGAAAGAGAGAAATGTTTAAAAGATTAGAAAACTAAAATCTCTACAAATACAACATATGGAAAATAATAATAATAACAAATCAGAGAAACAAGGAGAAACTGTTTCTATGAAACCAGATGGAGGAAAAGGATAAATTTATTCAACTCAACTATTATGGAAATAGATCAAAGCAAAGAAACTGATAGCAAACTAATAGATTTATCAATAAATTAAAATCCAACAGATAAAGACACCGATCTCTAAAACACATGAGAATCTGTTGAATGATCCTCCACTCAGTTCTGCTCTCAGCCTCATGCAGTTTTTGCTGCTGCTCTGGATTCACCATCGATAGGAACAGATCAAAATCATCCACTAACAACTAATCACTGATCAATAAAGTCATTAAAGACTGAAAGGGAATCAGACGGCAGGTGAGGAGGCGACCCGGCAGAGCGGCT
Source organism: Poeciliopsis prolifica (assembly GCF_027474105.1). Lineage (NCBI taxonomy): Eukaryota > Metazoa > Chordata > Actinopteri > Cyprinodontiformes > Poeciliidae > Poeciliopsis > Poeciliopsis prolifica. The sequence goes on from NW_026562546.1 coordinate 61,456, forward strand.
GCTGAAGGATTGATTTGATCAGAACTTTGTGGAGGGGAAACGCCGCCATCTTGGATCAGAGCAGAGATGTCAGTGATTCCTAAACCTGGTAAAGATGAAACTGGATGTGGTTCATAAACCAACATCAGTTTGAAACATTGATTACAGGATCACTGCAGCAACACTGGATAAATATTATAATCCCAGGAATTACAGACACAGATCAGATTTAATCTGGTTTTATCATCAACATTCAAACCCATGGGCTCCTGACCTCACAGGTCAAAGGTTAAACAGAATCAATAAAGTCATTTAGATGCTGAAAAGGCTTTTGATTCAATGTGTTGGAAATATCTTTATTGAGCTCTGGACAGATTTGGCTTTAATAATCAGATTATAGGTTGTTTCAGTCTGTATGAATCACATTCTGCCAGGATTAAGATTAATGTGGATTATCAGATTCAGGAAAGGGTCTGTGGCCGAGGCTGAACCCTCATCGCCACGTTGCTGCTTTTATTGATCCATCAGAGAACAACAACATTATGGGAGGAACTATTAAGGAACAAGACCAGACGATGAGCTGCTAACGCTAACTGCTAACGCTAACTGCTAACGCTAACTGCTAACGCTAACTGACCCGGAGTTAGCCGACCTGATAGCACAGGATGCTACGTCAACGATGGATTATAGTCAGAATGGTTGATTTCTGGTCCATAATCAATGATCAACCAGCAAACAATCATCAAATTCTAGTCAGAACCAAAGTTGAAAATGTGTCAACGAATCATTTGAGGTTGAAATTGATGAATCAAACGCCGATAACTGATCAATATCTGTTATCGGCAGATATTGATCGAGTCAATATCTGATCTATATTAAATCAATAAATGCTTTCCCAACTCCCTCTTCAGTACTTTGGTTCTTGGTTTGGTGAAACTGAACTGGATCTTTATCAGCATTTGGACATTTTTAATTAATTTAATCAACTTATTTTTCAGTGTTTGTGGTTAATGGAGGATTGAACCAGTTATTGATGAACTTTAACCCCTGTATATATTGTCAATAATTGTTCCAACTGCAGTTCAAATCACCTTTTGCTCTATTTTTCTGTCTCTGGTGTTAAATCAATCCTGATTTGATCTTTAGGTTTTCTGATAAACACTTTATTTTAAAAAATTGACTCATTTTTACCACGAGCTGCAGCATCATAAATGCTGCAGCATAGTGCAACATTTATGATGCTGCACTATGCTGCAGCATTTATGATGCTACAGCATAGTGCAGCATCATAAATGCTGCAGCTTGATAGCTAAATGTAACTGTATGTGTCGACTAGCATAAGATAAATATTCATGAATATTCCTCATTAACTTAGCAGTGAGTGTACATCAATCAATCAGATTGATTGATTGATTGATTGACTGATTGATTGATTGATTGATTGATTGATGAGTGTACATGGGGAACCGAACGCTTTGTGTTTGTTCTCAGACCTGTAACCAGTTCCCTACTTAATATTTCTGCTTGTTACAAAACGTCTCTCTTGCTCTGCAGAACCTGGTTCTTTAGCAGAATGCTCTCAGAGTCAAGATAAGCAACCAGCAGCTTCTGCATGCTGAGTTTTTAAATTAACACCACAAAGGAGCAGCAGACACGAACAGACAGTCAGTTTGACACAAACTTATTTTAATCTCATCAGAGAACATGTGAAATTTCCTCCCCAGAATGTTTTAATGTTTTCCTGGGCGAATAACATGCAACACTGATGATGATGATGATGATGATCATCAGAACATTCACATTAGACTGGAAGGAAATAATTAAGGAAATTCATCCAGTGGAGAGACTGACTGTCATGAAGACTTTCTGCTGATCAATAAAAATATGGAAGAGAAGAAACCTGAACCTGGAACCAACTGGAGGATCAATGTAATCATCTAGTTTTATTGTGAAAGTTCTCACTTTGAGTTTTATTGTTTTATTATTTAATTGTCTTTGTTCAACAAGATACTTTGCAGCTTTTGTTAGTAGAGGTTTGAATGTTCAAAGTATTTATATTTCTGAAACTGTAAAAACAACAAAATATAAAGTTTATGAAAAATAATCCAGAGGATGAAGGAAGTAGATAAAGAGCAAAAACATCCAGAATCAACTTGAAGACAGAAGAAGAAACAGGAGGACAATAGAGCTGAATCAGCATCACACAATGAAAACATCTGGACTCACCGAGCCTTTCTGCAGTTCCTCACAGCTGGAACCAGTCTCCGTCGTCCTTTATCTGAGGTTTTGTACTTCTCCAGGTCCAACTCATCCAGAACCTTCTCTGACATCTGCAGCATGAAGGCCAGAGCTGAACAGTCAGTCACTGAGAGCTTCTTCCCTGAATCCAGCAGCCGTTGGATCTCCTGATAAAATGAGACGTCGTTCATCTCCACCAGACAGTAGAAGATGTTGATGCTTCTGGCAGGAGAGATATAATCAGTGTTCATCTCCTTCAGGTTGGTGATGATTCTCTGGATGGTTTCTGGACTGGTCTCTGTCTGACCAGCAGATCTTCTAAGTCTCTCTGGTTGGACTCCACAGTGAGACCATGAAGGAAGCGGACAAACAGGTCCAGGTGGCCATTTTTACTCCAGAGGGATTTCTCCATGACTTCCTTCATGAACTCATCTAGAGATGTTTCTCTGTATTCGTCTCCCAGGAACGTCTTGATCTCCTCTGACTTCCTGCTGGTGAAGCAGTGGAGCATGTAGACTGCAGCCAGAAACTCCTGGATGCTCAGATGAACAAAGGAGTAGACGGAGACGTCGCCCGTTCCACTGTCCTTTTTAAACATCTCAGTGAAAACTCCTGAGAACAACGCAGCATCTTGGATGTTGATGCCGCACTGTGTGAGATCTTTGTCATAGAAGATCAGGTTTCCCTTCAGCAGCTGATCAAAAGCCAGTTTTCCTAGAGACTCAATCAGCTTCCTGTTCTGTGGACTCCAGATAGATTTGCTCTTTTTTCCTCCATCATACTTTTCCTCCTTGATGTTGAGTTGAACCAGCAGGAACTTTATGAACATCTCAGTCAGAGTGTTGGGTAGTTTCTCTCTCTCTCTGGTCTCCATCACATCCTCCAGAACTTTAGCAGTGATCCAGCAGAAGACGGGGATGTGACACATGATGTGGAGACTTTTGGATTTCTGGATGTGGGAGATGATCCTGCTGGCCTTCTCTTCATCATCTCTGAATCTCTTCCTGAAGTATTCCTCCTTCTGGGGGTCAGTGAACCCTCTGACCTCTGTCACCATGTCAACACACTGAGCAGGGATCTGATTGGCTGCTGCAGGTCGTGGTTATCCAGAGGAGAGCAGAGGGAAGCAGTTCCTTCCTGATGAGGTTTGTCAGCAGAACATCCACTGAGCTGGACTCTGTAACATCAGTCAGGATCAGATTGTTGTAGAAATCCAGATTAAGTCGACTTTCATCCAGACCATCAAAGATGAACAGAACCTGGAACGATTCAAAGTTTCTGATTCCTTTGGTTTTAGTGAATCGTTCATGAATCAGTTCTAATAAGCTGAACTTTTTCTCTCTCAGTAAATTCAGTTCTCTGAAGGTGAATGGAAATATGAAATCAATGTTCTGGTTGGTTTTGCCTTCAGCCCAGTCCAGAGTGAACTTCTGTGTTAACAGTGTTTTCCCAATGCCAGCCACGCCCATGGTCATCACTGTTCTGATTGGTTGATCTCCTCCAGGTGGGACTTTAAAGATGTCTTCTCTTCTGACTGTTTCTTGTTTCCTGGATGCTGTTTCAATCTGTCTGACCTCATGTTCCTGGTTGACCTCTCTAGTTGACCCCTCTGTGATGTAGAGCTCAGTGTAGATCTGGTTCAGATCAGTTTTATTTCCATGTTCAGCGACGCCTTCAGAGAGACTCTGGATCTTCATCTTCAGAGACTCTTTAAGTTCAGGCTGATACAGACCAACAATATCTGAAAAAAACAAACAAAATAAAAAACAATTTGCTGGACTAAAAAGTTACTGTTGTTTTTCCATTCGTGTTTCCATTTTCCCTCATTTTCCTTCTGCTCTGAAACTCATCCTGCAGCCAAACCCCTGAAAGTTATTGCAACTTTTATCTGTTATTCGGGTTCAGCACCAACACCACTCAGTTCCCCAGTGCATCACAGGCCTCCATGCTTTACATGCCCTGCTGCCAGGAGAAGCTGTGTGCGTTTCTGCTTTTATTAAAAAGAAAAACATATTTTTGTTTCAAAGATATATTCTTTAATAAGCTTGACTGCAAGCCTCTCTTCAGGGAGAATAATTCCTGACAGAAAGACGAGTTTCTAGTTTTAAAAGGTGGATGCATTGAACAAGGACCAATCAGGTTGCTGCAGATCGTTTACAGGCTCAGCTCATCTCGGCTCAGCTTTATGGACATTAATATCATGAGGATGAGAATCCATGTGTCTTTGGAGAACTGATCAAGGAAGAAGTCAAGTTTAAATCCACTGCTTTAGCTGTGGCTCAATGTGAAGCTCAATGTTCACAGTGAGCTGCACTCAGAGTTCACATTTAGAGGTTTGTGTTGAGGTGAGAATGTGCAGCTGTGTGTTTGAGTCTCAACCTGCTGACTCTGTGTTTCTGCTCTAAAGTCTCAGTTCCCGGTTAGCCGGTGCGTTATGGCCAGAACATTGATCGGTACTGATTTCCTTCATTTTGGGCGATCAATAATCGGCTGATTTTATCCACTGATGTCATCAACCTGAGCAAAGAGCTAAAAATCAACCAGTTTTCTTTTCTCTGTGATTTTTGACTGACAAATCAAACCTCCTGATCTGGTTCCTCCTCTTCCTCACTCATCACATCACATTGACCTTTGACCTTATAATCAGCCAATAATCGCTATTGATCACCACCAATCATCTGATTGGAAAAATCCAACATTTACGCCACTGACCTTTGACCTGCAGATGAACTCGTTTCATCATCAGGGTGACTCGTTTCCTGACTCTGCAGGTGTAGATCCCGCTGTCTGCCACTGAGGGGCGGTCCAGAGTCAGACTGAGGTCTTTAGTCTTCAGTGGGTCGTCATCCATCCTGGTTCGGCTGGTCAGGTTCTGTTCTTCAGAACCATTAGAACCGCTCGGATACACATGGACCGTCTTGTTCTCTCCGTCTCTCCACTCCACTCTGGCGCCACCTGGCAGGTAAATGTTGGTTCTGCAGGGCAGCAGGACAGATTTAACCCCTGAATCCACCTTAACCTGTGGAGCTGAGAGACACAGAGGACAAGATGAGAGAGAGACAGAGAGAGAGAGAAAGAGAGAGAGAGAGAGACCCTTCCTTCCTTCCTCCCTTGTAGTTTCTATCTTGGCCACTAGGGGCCGCAGCCATTTAGTGAGTGATGTTTAGTTCAGGAATCAGTGCAGATCAGTTGAAGTTGAGTTTGTTGGTCGTTTAAGTGTAATTATGACCATCAGTCTATTTGTGTTTCAGAGAATAATGTTTGTATTTTATAACTTTAGACCAGTCGGGCCCCAAGTGGGTCCTGGAGGGCCGGGATCCTGCAGGGTTTATTCTCTCTCTGGTACCAACAACCTTTTCAGCAGGTCAATGTTCGTCTAACAAGCCTCACTGAATCCAGTTGCGTTAAACCTGAGACTAAAACATGCAGGTGTCAGCTCTCCAGGAAAAACTTTGGGCTCCACTACTTTAGACATTCTCTGTTTGTTCATTTTGCCCAGAAGAAGCTAAGTTTTACTTAAAGTGGTGAATTCTGTTATGTTTAGTTTCTCTCTTTTACTTTATTTAACTTTATCAATAACTAATGAAACATCCAAACTCCGCCCACTTCCACAGTCCTTCACTGACAGGAAGAGACTTTAAACCTGCTGCTAGTTTATAAATCACTGAACGATTAAAGATCTGCAGCTGCTGCATCAACCTGCTGGTTCTGGTTCTGCTCTGCATCCAGAACCAGAACCATGGAGAAGCAGCTTTCAGCTTCTATGCACCATAAATCTGGAACAAACTTCCAGAAAAGTGAAAAACAGCAGAAACACTGGGATCCTCTAACACAACGGTTCTCAAATGGGGTACACGTACCCCCATGGGTACGCGAACCCCTGGGGGTATGTGGAGGTACTGCAGGGGGTACGTGAAGCTTTTCAAAATATCTTTAAAAAATCAGTCGGCTCCTCATAATAAGTCTTGGGAAAAATTATTTTGTAAAAACTTTGATAAAATATAAATGTGTGTTCATGCCCTGAATGCTATATTCAGTATTTAGTTTCAATATCATTTAAAATAAAAAGACCCAGCGCACTGTTACCATGACTACACTGTAACTATGGAGACGTGGCTAAAGCTAGCAGCAATGCTGCTGAAAGTTCAGATAAAGTGAAAAAGAAGGCAAAACCAGAGCGAAGAAGTACAGAACATACATGGAAAAGTATGTTTTAATGGGATTTACGTCCACAATCTCTGACCCCCCAGGCACTGTGGGTTTTTTTACGGGAGAAATTAGCCAACGCTAGCATGCAGCCGGCTAGCATGCAGCCGGCTAGCATGCAGCCGGCTAGCATGCAGCCGGCTAGCATGCAGCCGGCTAGCACCTTTCTGTACATATAAATCTGGAACAAACTTCCAGAAAAGTGAAAAACAGCAGAAACACTGAGATCCTCTAACAGACTGTAGAGAAGCAGCAGCTGCTGGTTCTGGTTCTGTTCATGTTTCTGATGCTGCATTTGATCTGAACATGAATGAACACAAGGATCTGAACTGATGACAGGAACAAACTGTTGACCTCTGACCCCTAGGACAGGTCACATGATCTCTCACATTCTGGGTCAGAAACATTCAGACTCACCTGGCAGGAAAAAATCTTTAAAATGATATAAAAATCCTGCAGAGACGATGAGAACCAGAACCAGCAGAACCAGCAGAGCTGTGGCCCAGGATGGAAAGGGTTCTGTGGAAAACAGAGAAAGATTGACCTCACTCTGACCTTTGACCTTTACCAGCAGCTCTGACCTGATGCTCTGACCTTTCTGTACATATTTCAGAACCAGCGTGTGTCTCAGGACGTCCTGGTCTCTGTAGACGGTGCAGACGTAGCGTCCAGCGTCTCTGTGTGTGGGATTCCTCAGGGTCAGGCCGACGTCTCCGGTCCTCAGGAAATCTTGGTCCATCTCTGTTCGGTCGCGGTAAAATCCGTCCTGGTTTCTCTGGTTGCTGCTTGAGTGAACCATCATAAGTTCTGGTTCTGAGCGGGTCCACTCCACTACTGTGTCCTCAGGAAGGCGGGACGATGTTGTGCAGGGCAGGACGACAGAATCTGACCCCTCAGTGACCTCGACCTCCTGCTGATCAGCTGAGAGGAAATAAAGAACAAAATGATCAGAAACAGTTTGGATCATTTTCTGCTTTCATGTCAGATTTAGTCTCATCACTGTCTCCATGGTTACAGACACTAGGATCAATTATTCATTTTCTCATTTCAACAAATTCATTCATTCATAGAACTTTAACATAGGTTGTGCTGCTTGTTTATCTGACCTTTGACCTTCAGGTGAATCTGTTTCAGGTTCCGTTCTTCTCTTCCATTAGAGATGCTGCAGGTGTAGTTTCCTCCATCAATCTGCTCAGGTTTCCTCAGAGTCAGGCTGAAGTCTCCAGTGTCCAGAGCGTCAGGATTCATGGAGGTCCGGTTCCTGAAACGCTGGTTCTGGTTCTGAAGATCGTCGCCGTTTTCTCTCCGCAGGTGGACGGAGTTCGGACTGAGGTCACTGCGAGTCCAGATGAGTGACGGTTCTTCAGGTATTTGACCAGAGTAGATGCAGGGCAGCAGGACAGACTCCGCCCCCTTATTGACCTCCACCACTCCTCCCAGTGCATGCTGGGAAACTGAGGACACAAGATGAGGGTTTAGTGTAGAAATAATGATCAGTTCTTCACTAGAGATGAAAGATTTCAGTCTGTCTGCTAAACGGCTCAGTGATCCTGAACTCTGATCTGTTATGTAACATTAACTCACATTGAGCAAAAAGTCAGAAAACTGATAAAAGTGCATTAAAATAAATACATTTAAACTGAAAGATGGAAACAGATGAAACTGAAAAAGCATGAATGTTTTCAGAGTTGCTGTTTATTAGCAGAAATCCTGCTGTCAGTTTTCAGCTTGTTTTATCTATTTGATAAGAAAGATTTTTGTTTTAGTATCTTGTGATTGTTGGGCAGATTTTATTTCTGTGACTTTATAAAAACTAAAATTCTTCTGACTTTATTTTTCTGGGTTTCTGGTTCTGATTCTTTCTAGTTACAGAGTTTAAACCTTCCAGTAACTTTCAGTCACTTTCTGCTGTGAAACTGAAGCGTTTTGTTGATCAAACAACAATTTGGACATTTCTAAAGAATCGCTGTTTGATCCAAAAACTCATCATTTCATTCTGAATATCATCCACAGATCAACCAGTAAACCAGAGAAGAACCGGACCCACCAGAACCTGGTTCTCCTTTAATGGTCAGACCAGCATCATGCATCAGCAGCAGAACATTATGACCACCAACCTGAGACTGAGGTGAATTCAGGAGAAATAAACTACAACAGGCGGCCATCTTGGATTCAAATGAACATGAATGTGAAAAACTGAAGGCAGGAAGGAAACGCAGAACCTTCAACATCTTCAAACATTCATCATGGTTTCTGGGAGCTAAAGTCCAGATTACTGGTCTGAATGGGTCTCAGTGGTTCTGAAGCTCACAGAACTACAACCTGATAGAAAACATCAGAACCAGATCAGCTGCTGAACCCAAACCAGAGAAATTGAATCCAGACAGGAAACGGCAAAGTGGAGCCACTGGTTGGATGGAAGAGACCAGAATCCAACCAGCAACAATAAACTAGTGAGATCTACTGGGAGGACTGGTGAGAGATGAGTCGCTGGAACCAGAACCTGAGGTTCTGATCCAGAACCATCAACCAGCTGAGGTCACCAGGGGTCATTTAGAGAGAAGAACGGACCAGAACCCAGAAGCTCTGAGTCTGATCAGCAGCTTGCAGAGACTGGAGAGGATGAGGAGCAGAGAGGAAGATGATCTTACCGAGCAGGAGGATCATCATCATCATCATCATCATCATCATCTTCCTCTCAGAACAGAGAGTCGTCCATTGGATCCCAGCAGCGGATCACCTCTGACTCCAGATCACCGTTTCTACTGGAACCAGCAGAGACACGCAGGAAGAAACTCCACTGCTGATTGGCTGATTCAGACGCTGCTGAACCGGTTCTGATCCAGTTCTGAGGAAAGGCGGGACCTTCAGTTTCCTCATTCAGCCATGGAGCTGTGAGGAGGTTAAAGGTCAGGAGCTTCAGTTTCCTCATAGTTTTGTTGGAGTTTCATCATTTCTGTCTCTGTGATCCTCCAGGTCCGTTTACCGGTTTCAGGACCGACCAGAACCCTGAGAAATAATGAGATTTGGTTTTATAAAAACAGATTTTAATGCTGAAAATGATCAGGTGTTACAAGCCATAATGATCCAAACGGATCAGAACCAACTTTATCCTGGTGTTTTTATGGTGTTACTAACTCACCTGATCCTCCTTCACTGCTGAACATAAACTTCTTTAACCTTTGTCTCTTTTAGCCTGGAGGTTTTAAGATGTTCAAATAGTTTGTCTCAAACGTTTCCAACGACAGTTAAAAACCTGCAGAGTTACAAACATGTTTTAACTTGCTGCAGCTGTTCAACGGAAGATGTTTATGAGTTTCTGTCTCTGCTGTGCAGGAATGTTTCCTCCTTCCTCAGTTTGCTCATTTAGTTTTTTGTAAACTAAATGATTTGCTCTCTATTGGTGCCTGGTTCTGGTTCTGGTTCTGATCAGAAGATCTGGACAGATTGATGGTTTTCCAGCCTGTCGGCTCTGCAGCCTCCAGTTCTTCATCCACCAGTTTGAACATTTATTTATAACCTGAGAAGAAAACAGAGGAAACGTTTTCATGACTGTAGATTAGTAAAAAGATTAAAGGTAAAAAATAATAATGAACAACATCTAAAACTTAAATATTACTGTGTAAAAGTTTTAAAGCCGTCAGTTTGATTCAATCTTGGTGTAAAAACGTCTTTTGACTGTGATCAGCTTTACAGGAACATTATTATCTCCTCTGCATCTCCACTGTATTGATCCAGATATTAATCAATGATCTGGGCAGAAGAAAAAGACCCAGAAAGGAGGAAATAGTTTTTATCATCCAGTAACTTGTGGATGTTTGTTGTTAAAGTTTCAGTCAGTCGGATCCATCCAGTCGTCTTTCACTACATGACCGACTTCAGTTCCTGATCCTGTTTAAAATAGTTTTTGTTTACTTTTCTAAATAAAAAAAAACATTTCAGAATAACTCAAGAACCCTGGCCTTCTTCTTCTTCTTTTCTATTATGGCGGATCGCAAGCAACTTTAAGGTGCATACCGCCACCTACTGTACACGAGTGTGTAGCAACAGTATTTTACATCAGTTACATATTTTGAAGATAAATAAATAGTGCTTTCTTTAATATGCAAATATCCATTATATTTCCATCATTCCCCAGTATTCCTTTCAAACTCCATTCTTGATCTGTCCTTCCAACTATTCTTCTCAATTTCTCCCTTTCACATTCATGTTTTACAGTTCATTAATACATGTTCTATGTTTCTCCACATTCTTCACACATATCATTGTTTTTCTTCCCTATTAAATATAAAGTATCATTTCAATATTATCATTTCTACATATATAGTATGTCGTCCGAAATATTGAAAAAAATGACATACCATATTGTCAAAAATAAAAAAAACCGACATACTATATTATGTTGTCGAAATATTGAAAAAAACGACATACTATATAGTATGTTGTCGAAAAAATGAAGAAAAAACGACATACCATTGCAGCAGCTTCCTCAAGTTGCTCATTTGACCTATTGCCACCTCCTCCACTTCATTAGCCAGTTGTGGCTCTTGCTTCATTAAGAAGCATGTTTATTTGAGCTTCAGCTCTGAATGCGTCCAACGGCTCGCCCAGAATGTGCGAGGCCGAGCACATGACCAGAGGTAAGGCTGTTCTTTGGTCTCCGGCTGTTTCCCCGTCTGAAAGTCCGTCTCTCTGGTTCCGTAGAGGACGTGAACATTGGTCTTTTTGTTTCCCGCGGCTGCGTCTCATCTAGAAGGACACAGAGGGAAGAAAATCTCAAACTGACAACGACTTACCAGTTAGTTTTCATGGAAAACCTGCAGAGATAATTGACTTTCCCTGCAAAATGTTGGGCCTTCCTGTTCTTATCGGCTCCATTTTGGCCACTGGACTCAAACAAAACCCCTCGGACGTTTCAGCTTGACAAATAAACACATTTTGTTCAGCATAAAGAAAAGGATCAAATCTTACAAGTCATGCAGAGTGACATAAAAATGGAGCAGGACGTCTTCCTGGAAGCAGACTAAAAGGAACACATAAAATCATATATCCATAATACTTCAATGTTTCAATGTGACTGCTGCTTTACCATTTTAATACTCTTTTGAAAAATAAATCTAAAAGTTCAGAACACATGTTTCAGTTCAGAAATGGGGATAATCTCCCTTCAATTTCTGCTGGATTAAAAACATCTCCACCAAAAAATCTACAGCAAATTTGTCTCTCTTTCCTCTCGTGTGTAAATATGTTTACAGAAACAGAATTCAAACCCCCCCAAAAATTCAAAACATGAAAGGATGACTTTTATTAACATGATTCCTCTTGGCTGTCATGTACTTTTAAAATATTGATAACTGTCCTTCCAAATCAGTGGATCCTGGACACGGAAGATGGAGCCGGTGCTGGGAAAGACGTACTCAGAAATGACTCACAAGTCGTGGCGTCTTGGTGGAGCGTTTGAGGACCCAGGGATGGGAGACGACGCCTTCAATGGGCAACCTGTGCATGGGGTTGGGCTGCAGCAGCTTGGCCAGCAAGTCTTTAGCTCCGGCACTAATGGAAGCATGTGGAGGGGAACTGTACTCCACCTACACCAATAATAAATATTAACAACATGTTAGCTGGTCCGTCTGCCTAAAAGATTTTTATTTTGGATCTCTGTGCTCCAAAAGCTCAAATATTTGGATAAAACTCCTGTGAAAATTAGGAATTGAATTATTGCATTCATCAGCATTCTTACCTTAGAAATCCTACGGTAGGTTCATCGTGACTTTTTGTTTCAAATGGACGTTTTCCAACAAGACACTCATAGCAAAGGACCCCCAGACTCCACAGGTCCACCTTCTCATCCTGAGTTTGGTCGTCCAGCGATCCACAGGGTGGACCTCCTGCATGGACAGAACAACACAATGTCAGAGCTGAAATGACTACAGAGCATGCTAACATGTCAGCATGCACATACCTTAAAGATGGAATGTGAACAGAAGAACCAAAGTCAGCGATCTTCAGCTCCCCGTTTCCTCCCAGCAACAGGTTCTCTGGTTTGATGTCTCTGTAGTGGAGCGCATCTGCCAGCTCCATGATGCACTAAAAACAAAAGCAAAACAGAAAGTAGCTCATCTGTGAGCTTTAACTAGACCAGAGGCCAGTTATGTTTAAAATGCTTCGTTATTTAATTTACGTTTTACTTAGAATTACTAATCGGACTTTCTGAACCGTTTCAAATGTTTGTCGCCGTTTATCGACATGTTGAACTGAGTTGGTCAACTTGTTGCTTTCATCTGTTTCTTTATTATTTATTAAACTACTGGAGCTTCTGGTGGATTCAGCTGCACTGATGCTGCTTATCAGCTACATTTATAATCCACAACTTTTACACCAGTTTTCAAATCATAAAAACCGTTTTAAATGAATTCAGATGGTCAATACGAAACATCGGATCGCTGCATCCAGACGTTAAACTGTCTAAAATGGCCGTCGCTTCTACGTTACATATATAAATATTATATTCCTGTCTGTAAAGAGACTCTGTGTCTGTTACGAATTTCTCCTTTTGAGCTGAATGGTTGCAACATTTCTCCTGCATGTTTGCACGTCTGCATCGCATTTGATTGGATGCAGGAATGTTCTGCTGCGTTTCGGGTCCAGAGAGTCGTTTGGACCGGACCTTAGAACCGACCTGTTTCTGTAGATCTGGGTCGGAGTGGAACCGTCAGGAGCCAGGCTGATCTCCACGTCTCCTCTGCCCGGAGAAAAACAAGAAAAGGCGACTCAGATTCACATTCAAACCTCATGAACTGAAACTACTTTCCACAAATGTTCACACAAAGTGTCGCAGCTTTCAGCTCAGGAATATCTGAGGAATCTTAACTAAACTGAAATATTTCCTGGTTCAGGATTTCTCTTCTGCACGTCACAATTACACCCAGTGAAAACCTTTTCCAGTGAAAACCTTTTCCAGTGAAAACCTTTTCCAGTGAAAACCTTTTCCAGTGAACTGACACATCAACACCAGCAGCAGGTTTTCGTTTCTCTCACTCTGCCAGTTACTGATTTAGGACTTTTCTTCAACATCCTGGAAACAGAACTGCAGTGAAGAACAGAAACAAATGATTCATCAGAGGGTAGATGGCTGTTCAAGAAGTCCAAATGGAAACCTGGACCTGGTCGTCCGCTTCCTGCTGGGTCTGTCGCTGCAGACCAATCAGAGACTCGTACACACAGACAGGAAGCAGCTCAGACCAATGAGGAGACAGTTCAGTACATAAAGAAGAACATCAGCGACAATCTGCCTGTAGAGAAGATCATCAACCTTTTCCACTGTCTGAATGAACTGAACCATCGTTCTCTAGTGGAGGAGATCCAACAGTCTCTGAGTTCAGGACGTCTGTCCTCTGGTAAACTGTCTCCTGCTCGGTGGTCGGCTCTGGTCTTCATCTTACCGTCATCAGAAAAAGATCTGGATGAGTTTGATCTGGAAAAGGATTCTCCTTCAGAGGAGACTCTTCTCAGACTGAGAGGTCAAAGCTGCTAACAAAGTCATACAAGTACAAACAGAGCCAGATACATCTGGTTCATCAGGCTCAGCTTGCTTTATTTGTTCAATCATTTGTTTTTGGGGCGATTTCAGTTCTTAGATTCTTTATACTTTAGTTTTGAAGTCGTTCTTTAAACTTGAACATGTGAGTATTTGAGGCTGGAAGCTCTCAGCCCTGAACTCCATCACCTTCCAGAGCTACAACCATCTGGGAGGCGGGAATGAAGACGCTCTCCTTTGGAGAGACGGTGAAAATGGCAGACTGGAAACTGAAAAATTATTTAAATATAGTTATTCAAAGAGAAACTCTGAGCTTTAAGTCCAACAGACCTAAAGCTGTTGGCCTGAACAGCAAAGTGCCAAAGTTTGAACCGATTCTGTTTTTACTGGATGCTGCAGCAAGTATGAAGTCAATCGACATCCTGAGGAGTTGAGGACACATGAAATCACTTCCTGTCTCCTCCGGTGGGTTTCAGGTGAGGTACCGCTCACCTGAACAGCGCCCTCTGCTGCACTGGTGCTGCTTCTCTTCTGGCTGTTGCATCCAGTGGAGACCACAGCCCACCTGGAAAGAGATGAACAAGTCATTATTGATAATTATATATGGCAGATGAAATGCAGCAATACTGTGAAAAGTTTATTACTAAATAACTAAAAACTCTCCAGAGTTTCTCCTCCTGCATCTTATGAATCGTAGCTTCAGAACCTTGAGCTGCTTTTAGCCTCTATTTAGCTCAGAGTTTTGAGCCGAGGCTCCAGAAATCAGGTCATTGTCGTGTTACTTCATGTCTCTGTTAGGAAGGACTCAGTTTTTCTAAAACTTGTTGAATTCCAGCGTGTAAATGAGTCTTTGTCTGTGAAATGTTTGCTACCTTCAGGGTGAGTCCTTTGCAGCAGCCATCTTGGGATTCTGCTAAAGAAGAGGCCCGCCTCAAACACAGCTCTTTTATAGAACCGGCTGCACTTTGATTGGCCGGGCAAATTGAGAGGCGGGGCTTCACTGGTTAATTGATGGACTGCTGGATGTAAGGGCGGCCATTTTGAAAGCTGCTTTGGTGCAAATGACTCCAATAAAAACTTTGTTGGCAGAACAGCAAACGTTTGACTGGATTCTTCTTTCCACACCTTTTAGTGTAAAAGTCACATTCTTTAATAAATTATCACAAACTCTTGTCTCATAATTCAAACTGTTGACCTTTGTTATTCCAACTGTAATTTTTCTGTTTTATCTCCAGAGAATCTCTAAAAATTGAGACTTTAGAGAGAATCTAAATCTCTCTAATTTATATTAGAGAGATTTAATCTTTAATTTTTAGATTAAATCTAAAAAACATCGACATGACGGCACCAGGTCCAGTTCTGGTTCTGCCCTCTGACCTCTTGGCCTCAACCGGCCTGCACAGGTAGAGATAGGCCAGGTTCTGGAGCCACAGTGATGCTGATCGGTGATACGAACTGGATTCTGATCCGAATCCTGAGACGGATTCAAGCTGCAGCTTCAACATCAGAACCAGATGAAGTTTCTTCTTCACTAAAGAAAATTTCAGTTTGAGTCTCTGAATGAAGGAACTGATTTCATGAACGCAAGAGAGTCAGAGGAAACTGGGTCAGAGAGAACCGGGTCAGAGAGGGAACCGGGTCAGAGAGGGAACCGGGTCAGAGATGGAACCGGGTCAGAGAGGGAACCGGTCAGAGATGGGGCTGCTCTTAATGTTATTAAAATACTTTTATGAATTGATAATCATTTCAGTTTGAGGTGAGTAAAAATTTAATTTGCTGCTTTTGAATAAACGTTTATTGTTTTCAGAGAGAAAAACAACAGAAGTAAAATGTATTATTTCAAATGAAAGCTAACAAAGGAACTCGTTTCTATGGCTCTTAATGTGAAAGTACTCACCGGAAGTGAATGTAGTTCGTAAACATTCTAACTTTATCAAGTAGGTGTAGTTATCATCTGGGTCCGCTAGAGGGCAGAAAACCGCCCTGCTCTGATATTAATAGTTCAGTTCGCGGCTCTGCAGCTAAAAATCAACATTATTCTGACTTTTTACAGGATAATTTAACTTTTCATAATATTTTCCTACCTTCAGACCGAAGCTCAGCATCTTATCGCCTAAACCAGAGTTTGTTTCAGCTCTGTTGGAGCTGAAGCTCCAGTTTTAAGAACCACAGCTCCTCTGAAGCCGCTGCTAGTCAGTTAGCATCTTTAGCTCCGCTCAGAGTCTCTGCGGGATGTTTTCGTCTCTGTGGAGATGCTTCTAGTTCACACTGACAGATAAAACACTGATTTCCAGAAACCAGCTGCAGCTCTTCAAACTCACCTCTATATTCAGAGCGGGGTATTTACGCCCTCTGGTGGCCTTAGTGGGAACTACAGCCTGATAATGCTGCATTATTTATGTTTAATATCCATTAATGTGGAGTTTAGAGAAAAACTAAAAGACATCCTGAGTCATTATCACAGATTTCTGACTCGTATATTATTCAGACATATTTTGATTCACTGTTTGGAGTTAACTTTGATCTGACGTTATAAAATTTTACATTAAAACAAACATCCGGTTTAACAATTTATACGAATAATGTCTGTAGTTATGATAGTTCACCACCAGAGGGCAGTAAGAACTCAATCAACCATCATAAAATTAATACTTTAAACTTTTCACTAGTTTCTAATGACAACAGCTATATTAACTTAATCCTGTGAATAATAATTTTATATTTCATACATGTATGTTATTAGAGATGGAGATTAATTATTAGAATAATTTAGACACAAAGTGAACAACTACTTATAAAGTAATATTTTATTTTACAATAGATGGAAATTTAGTTTGAAAAAATCCTACATTTTATTGTGTAACAATCCCAGAAATATTAACTGTGGCTAATTTTGAGAATGAAAGTATGAAAAAGCTTCAAATATCAAGAAAAAACAACCAGCTGACATAAGAACAACTGTTCTTTATTATTTTAAAAACTGTTTAAAATTATAAAATAAAGCTGCTGTAATAAACTCTTTACAAGACGTTTTATTTCTAATCAAACTGAATAAAATCCTGCAGTGACTCTATTTAACAACAGTAATGTAAGCTGACTTGATCTGACTTTATAACAGTGAAAATTAAATCAAAGAGAAACATCTGGTTGAACAATTTCTATTGATGATGTAAATAATGAATAAATCCAGAACGACGGCAGGATGACGATGGGAGAATGTCCTGATATGTGAGGAAAATTAACTTTTATCATCTCATGAACATATAAACTTTTGTCCAAGCATCATCAGAGGTGGAGTCGCTCGTCCCGTCTGTATCAGCACTGAATTTTCCTGCGTACCTGAACACATCTTCAGTGAAACCAGCCTCACTGAAGCCAATAGACCAGAGCTACGTTGCAGGAAAACTCTGAAGCTTCTTGCTGGTTTTGGCCTCTAAACTGAGACGCGCTCTCATAAGGAGTGAAATGTTGCACTAGGTGCAGGAGATGACCTTTAAACCCTGGTCCCAGGTTTTAGGCGGTGTTGAGGTGAAGAGCGAGGCTCCTGATCTGCTGTGAGTGACGTGACGCTCGGTGGAAGTTCTGCATCCTGTTGCAGCTTCATGTTGGAGACGTGAGGTTTTGCTTCTCCTGTCAGGGATTTGATGGGAAACGAGTCACAACATTCAGATGATTTCGTCACTTTGACGATGCAACTCTGGTTCCTCAGTGTTTGGTCTGTCAGAACGCTGGCTCAGGTTTCTCCTCTAGTTTTCTTTAAACTTGTTCCACTTTAAATCCACACAAATAAACCACAGAAAGTTATTTTCTCATCTTCTGATGCAAATTTGCATCCATCAACAAAAGCAGAAAAAATAAAACTTCTCCTTGAACTACAGCTGTGCAAACTGATCCCATCACATCTGTGAGCAACATGGAGTCGATCTCTGTTTCAACTTTGACCTTTTCTTCCTTCTTGTTGCATCAGAAACTTAAAGTGAATAAAGACGTTTGAGTGAAACCAGGTTTCAGGTGGACTGAAGTCGTCTTCACTGTGAACTTCATCAACTTTCTGCTTCACAACAAAACCTTTCAAATCCAAACACACATCCAAGCAGCCGAGTCCAAATGATCCACGTTCAAATATTGTTTCTTTTCTCTGCAGGATCTGGTCAGACGTCTGGATCTCAAGTGGATTTAATGCCACAGATCCAGAGGAAGTTTTACTGTTTGGCTCTGAATCTATAGAGCTGCTATCATGTCTGATTTTAGATCAACTTTTTCACCTCAACAGAATAAAATGACATTTTTTAACAAACTCTTTAAAGCTTTTTAATAAAATTTATGCTTCATGTTTTTGCTCAATTCAAACTTTTCTAACAAACTCAGAGTATTTTTCTCTCTTTTGTTCCTGCAGATCATCAAACAGATCAGATGAAAAATAAAACTGAAAATCTTCAACAATCGACGTCTGGAAAATATTGAAATAGAAATAGAAAATGTTCTGAGGTCAAAGGTCATCATCTTGATCCAGAGTCTCTTTAGACTCAAACTGCTGCAGCTTCAACCTGTGAGGATCAGCAGGACACAGAGACGTTTCTCTACTTTACAGAGACCATCAGATCTTCCACCTGCAGAGAGAAGAAGGAAGGAGAGCAGATCAGTGAGTGTTTCCAGTAGCAGTCAGTGACGCAGCACATCCAGTAGATGGTTTCCAGTCAGACTGATCTCAGAGCTGTGACCAAGATGAACCTGATCAGTTGTTTCCTGTTGAACTGAGAGAACAAGCAGGTCTGAGATCAGATCTGCTGCTGTTTGATGAATGAGGACCACTGTCTCTAGACATGTTGGACGGCTGGAGTCCAGCTGGACGTCCTGGAGACATGGACACAGCAACAACACAGCAAGCTGCTGCTCCTCTGATTGGCTGATTGCTGTGTCCAATCAGGAAGCCTGAACCATTCTCCTCCCACTGAGAAGCTGCAGCTTACTGGGAACACTGGATCTTTGCTTTGATGCTGACTGGGTTTAGTTCAATATGCTGACAGCAGCTGGACTCACTGCAAACATTTACTTACAATAAAGTCTTTACAAGATCCATCAGCTGCTGAACATCTGATTTCTTCAGGTTGTTTCCTCTCAGGTCCAGTCTTGTCAGACGGGTCGGGTTGGACTTCAGAGCTGAGACCAAATAATCACAGCTGATCTTTGACAAACTGCAGTCATTCAACCTGAATAAAGAATAAAAGATGTGAACCAACAGGTTGCAGGTTAACCAGTCCAACAGAACCAGTTAAAGATTCTCATGAATATTAATGCCAACAAGCTGCTGCTCCAATAAAGACCTGCTGACTTCAGAACCAGAACCAGAACCAGAACCTGGTACTGGGTCATGATGTGTTGGAGGATTTTAGTCAGTAAAATCATTCCAGGTTCTGATCAAAGTGTTGAAGCATCAATCATTGATTATTGATTTGTTCCTGTCAGATTCCAGAATTTACTTTTCTAGACTGGATGACCTTTGACCTGCTTGACCTGAGGGGGATTTCTACACACTGGGGTCCGAATGCTGTCCTGTTCTGACCTCAGATCAGCAGGTCCAACTCAGTTACACAGAGAAACTAAATTAAACTCTGGATCCAGGAACAAACTCAGAAAATATTGATTAGATCAGAAGAAATGAACTTTGATTTATGATCAATTATATAGAATTATTCACAGAAATATCAATAATTATATCATTAAAATACTTCAATGTCTCCAGTCTGCACCTTCAGTCTGTAGAAAACCACAGAGATCCTTCAGTTCAGAACCTTCCAGTTGGTTTCGCTCAGCTCCAGTTTTGTCAGACGGTCGGGTTGGACTTCAGAGCTGAGAACAGAGACGTCCAGCTGGTCTCTGATAACCTGCAGCCACTCAATCTGAATAAAGAATAAAAGATGTGAACCACAGGATGCAGTTAAAACTGAAATATGAAGAAATAAATAATAAAATGTATAAATTAATTTCCCTGAATGTAAAGAAACATGATGAAGTGATTCTAACATCTGATCCAGTCAAACTGGTTTAAAGAGTCCAAACCAGCAGAACCAGAACATTTGATCAACAAAGAAAGTCAAAGTTTGTCTCAAAGTTTCTGAGGATCTTAAACTCAGTGGATGTTTTTCTCTCCATGTTTCCTTCCAGGCTCTGGATTCTCCGACTGCTCTGTCCATCATTGATCTGCTGATATTTTATGGCTCCAGTTTTTTCTTCATTAATCTATTAATGATGTTTTTCTTGCTGCTTGTATTTGAACTGCAGCTCATTGCTCAGTATGACAGATGGAAACGGGTTGATTTCAATCCTTTTATCATATCATCACATTCTGAAAGTTGATCATTTGTGCTGATTCAGTTTCTGAACCATCAACTAGAAAATATTGATCCTTTTCTCTGTGAGGTCATTGTGGGTCATTTGGTTCTGGTTCTGAATCGTTCATCAGACGCTGCAGAAATGGGAATATTGATCAGGATATCAGCATCTTTAATCTGGTCTAGTTAAAGCACTGCAACACCTGGACTCTGTAAACCTGGACTGGATCATCATCAACTAATAGCAGAAGATTTAAAGCTAATGTGGGATTTATGGATCTTCAATAAAGGGACATTTCATGTTGACCTTTGACCTGCTTGACCTGAGGGGGATTTCTACACACTGGGGTCCGAATGCTGTCCTGTCTGACCTCAGATCAGCAGGTCCAACTCAGTTACACAGAGAAACTAAATTAAACTCTGGATCCAGGAACAAACTCAGAAAATATTGATTTTATGAACAAATAAATAATAAAATGTATAAATTAATTTCCCTGAATGTAAAAGAAACATGATGAACTGATTCTAACATCTGATCCAGTCAACTGGTTTAAAGATTCAATCAATTCAATCAATGAACTTTGATTGATGATCAATTATATAGAATTATTCACAGAAATATCAATAATTATATCATTAAAATACTTCAATGTCTCCAGTCTGCAGCCTTCAGTCTGTAGAAAACCACAGAGATCCTTCAGTCCAGAATCTCCCAGGTTGGTTCTGTACAGGTCCAGTTTGTCAGATGGGTCGGGTTGGACTTCAGAGCTGAGAACAGAGACGTCCAGCTGGTCTCTGAGAAACTGCAGCCAATCAATCTGAATCAAGAATAAAAGATGTGAACCAACAGGATGCAGTTAAAACTGAAATATGAACAAATAAATAATAAAATGTATAAATTAATTTCCCTGAATGTAAAAGAAACATGATGAACTGATTCTAACATCTGATCCAGTCAAACTGGTTTAAAGAGTCCAAACCAGCAGAACCAGAACATTTGATCAACAAAGAAAGTCAAAGTTTGTCTCAAAGTTTCTGAGGATCTTAAACTCAGTGGATGTTTTTCTCTCCATGTTTCCTTCCAGGCTCTGGATTCTCCGACTGCTCTGTCCATCATTGATCTGCTGATATTTTATGGCTCCAGTTTTTCTTCATTAATCTATTAATGATGTTTTTCTTGCTGCTTGTATTGAACTGCAGCTCATTGCTCAGTATGACAGATGGAAACGGGTTGATTTCAATCCTTTTATCATATCATCACATTCTGAAAGTTGATCATTTTGTGCTGATTCAGTTCTGAACCATCAACTAGAAAATATTGATCCTTTTCTCTGTGAGGTCATTGTGGGTCATTTGGTTCTGGTTCTGAATCGTTCATCAGAGACGCTGCAGAAATGGGAATATTGATCAGGATATCAGCATCTTATCTGGTCTAGTTAAAGCACTGCAACACCTGGACTCTGTAAACCTGGACTGGATCATCATCAACTAATAGCAGGAGATTTAAAGCTAATGTGGGATTTATGGATCTTCAATAAAGGGACATTTCATGTTGACCTTTGACCTGCTTGACCTGAGGGGGATTTCTACACACTGGGGTCCGAATGCTGTCCTGTTCTGACCTCAGATCAGCAGGTCCAACTCAGTTACACAGAGAAACTAAATTAAACTCTGGATCCAGGAACAAACTCAGAAAATATTGATTAGATCAGAAGAAATGAACTTTGATTTATGATCAATTATATAGAATTATTCACAGAAATATCAATAATTATATCATTAAAATACCCCAATCTCTCCAGTCTGCAGCCTTCAGTCTGTAGAAAACCACAGAGATCCTTCAGTCCAGAATCTTCCAGGTTGGTTCTGTACAGGTCCAGTTAGTCAGATGGGTCGGGTTGGACTTCAGAGCTGAGAACAGAGACGTCCAGCTGGTCTCTGAGAAACTGCAGTCACTCAATCTGAATAAAGAATAAAAGATGTGAACCAACAGGATGCAGTTAAAACTGAAATATGAAGAAATCAATAATAAAATGTATAAATTAATTTCCCTGAATGTAAAAGAAACATGATGAACTGATTCTAACATCTGATCCAGTCAAACTGGTTTAAAGAGTCCAAACAAGCAGAACCAGAACATTTGATCAACAAAGAAACTCAAAGTTTTCTATCAGTCTGGATGAGTTGAGCTATTTCTGCTGGTTCCTGATCATCAGACCCGACTTGGTAACTGGATCAGAACCAGTCAGGTTCTTCATTAATGGCCTTTGGGTTCCTATTAAAGCTGCTGAAAGCCAATGGAGGCCATTATTTCCTCAGGAGACGGTTCCTCTCTGACCCGGCCCAACAGAACCACAGCCTCAGGACAAAGCTGAGGACCTGCTGCTGCTGCAAACCTCACTTTCATTCATTGCATCTAGATTTGCTTTTCTACAATCAGTGGTTTCTTAGACGTTCATTAATGAGGATTTGAACTCGTCAGTGTTTGTGGCTCTGGAGGATCAACATTTCATTCTGATGTAAAGAATCAGAAATAAAAGCATCTGAATCTTTACCAAACTGAAACATCTCCATCATTCATTCACAGCATTTCAATTATTTTACTCATTTTGTTCATCAAAACATTTTAAAGAGAAAAACTGAAAAACAAAGTTCAATAATCTCAAAGTCTGAAATAAGAAAATAATTAATAAGGTCAAAAGTTTTAGAGATTTTATTCTGATGATTAAACAGGTTGTTTTAAAATAATATATATTAACATTAAATTGATTAACTATTGATTAAAGAATCAATAAATGATTTTATTGAATAAATAGAGAAAACAAACCCAGATTCTTCACTTTACTGACTGAATTCTCCAGGATCTCAACCAGATGCTTCATATCAGATTCTCCATCTTTATCTATGTTGATCTGATTTATTTCCAGTTCAGTCAGATCTGGGTTGGACTTCAGAGCCGAGGCCAAAACTTCACATTCAGCCTTTAGGAGCGAACAGTCACCAAGTCTGTGATTAGAGAAGAAAATAAATTCAGTTCTAATGAAATCAATCTGGATCATAAACAGACTAAAATATGATAACAGTGATGTCATCATCTGATCATCATCTGATCATCATCTGATCAATATCTACTGAGTTTAACCCCACAGAGAATCTGTGCAGTTCCTGGTTCTGGTCCAGGTTCTGGTTCTGGTCCAGGTTCTGGTTCTGGTTCTGGTCCAGGTTCTGGTTCTGGTTCTGGTCCTGGTTCTGGTTCAGGTTCTGGTTCTGGTCCAGGTTCTGGTTCAGGTTCTGGTTCTGGTTCTGGTTAAAGTCCAGGTTCTGGTTCTGGTTCTGGTCCAGGTTCTGGTTCTGGTCCAGGTTCTGGTTCTGGTTAAAGTCCAGGTTCTGGTTCTGGTTCTGGTTCTGCTGCAGCTAAAAGCTTCACGTTGTTCTGGTCGTCCTGCAGAGCAGCAGCAGAACCGGTCCTGCTGCTCCTTCGGGTCAGAACCGTCCTCTCAGACTGTGGATCTGAGAGGAACTGGGACAAACTGGTTGGAAGAGGGACACATGTCTCTGCAGTGGTCTGTCCATTGTCTCAGAGGAACAAAGGTTTGGATGTCAGGAGAAATTGTTGCTAAACTCCTAAAGAGCTGAAGAGCAAAACCCCTGGAGGAGACGGAGCGTTTGGGTCCAGCAGCATTTCATGGTGAAGCAGTGAAAGTTCTCCAGTAACTAGAAGAGGCTGGATGTCTCCAGAGTTGAAGCTCATGTCTCTGCAGGTCTTCATGGAGGACAGCTAACAGCTTCAACAAAGGCTGCAGATGAAGAGTTGATGAGGAAAATGGTTCCAGCTCTGGAAGCAGATTCTCAGAGCTTTGGGAGGATCTGACAGAAACTAGAACTTTTTCTGGAACCAGACGACAAAAACCACATTTTGGTCTCATTTACAAACTCAGAGGAAACTAGAGGGAGGAGGAAGAGGAGAGGATGATGAAGATCAACACTGTTCACAAAGTTTATAATTATTGCAAAGATTTATTTGAATGGTCAACATTTTTATTAAACTGAAACAATAATTTTATAAAACAGTCAAAGATCCTAAAATGTGAATGATGGAGCAGCGGCTCAATGAGTGAAGAGTTTAAAGTTTAAAAGTTTCTCTGGCTGATTGGATCTTAGAGAAAATAGATTTTCTAGAGTTCAGGGTTTTCTATTCATTTCATCCTGAAAACTGATAAAAGTGAATATTTTTAAAATGATCAAAATGTGTAAAACCAGAAGCTGCATCTGTCCTGGATGAGCTGAATGTTTAGATGTTGGATTGGCTGAAATAATCCAGAGGATGAAGGAAGTAGATAAAGAGCAAAAACATCCAGAATCAACTTGAAGACAGAAGAAGAAACAGGAGGACAATAGAGCTGAATCAGCATCACACAATGAAAACATCTGGACTCACCGAGCCTTTCTGCAGTTTCTCACAGCTGGAACCAGTCTCAGTTGTCCTGATTCTGATGTGTTGTACTTCTTCAGGTCCAACTCATCCAGAACCTTCTCTGACATCTGCAGCATGAAGGCCAGAGCTGAACAGTCAGTCACTGAGAGATACTGCCCTGAATCCAGCAGCCGTTGGATCTCCTGATAAAATGAGACGTCGTTCATCTCCACCAGACAGTAGAAGATGTTGATGCTTCTGTCAGGAGAGATTCTATCAGTGTTCATCTTCTTCAGGTTGGTGATGATTCTCTGGATGGTTTCTGGACTGGTCTCTGTCTAACCCAGCAGATCTTCTAAGTCTCTCTGGTTGGACTCCACAGTGAGACCATGAAGGAAGCGACAAACAGGTCCAGGTGGCCATTTGACTGCTGAGGGATTTCTCCATGACTTTCTTCATGAACTCATCTAGAGATGTTTCTCTGTATTCGTCTCCCAGGAACGTCTTGATCTCCTCTGACTTCCTGCTGGTGAAGCAGTGGAGCATGTAGACTGCAGCCAGAAACTCCTGGATGCTCAGATGAACAAAGGAGTAGACGGAGACGTCGCGTGTCCCTCTCTCTCTTTTAAACATCTCAGTGAAAAACTGAGAACAACGCAGCATCTTGGATGTTGATGCCGCACTGTGTGAGATCTTTGTCATAGAAGATCAGGTTTCCCTTCAGCAGCTGATCAAAAGCCAGTTTTCCTAGAGACTCAATCAGCTTCCTGTTCTCTGGACTCCAGATAGATTTGCTCTTTTTTCCTCCATCATACTTTTCCTCCTTGATTTTGAGTTGAACCTTCAGGAACTCTATGTACATCTCAGTCAGAGTCTTGGGTAGTTTCTCTCTCTCTCTGGTCTTCATCACATCCTCCAGAACTTTAGCAGTGATCCAGCAGAAGACGGGGATGTGACACATGATGTGGAGACTTTTGGATTTCTGGATGTGTGGGAGATGATCCTGCTGGCCTTCTCTTCATCATCTCTGAATCTCTTCCTGAAGTATTCCTCCTTCTGGGGGTCAGTGAACCCTCTGACCTCTGTCACCATGTCAACACACTGAGCAGGGATCTGATTGGCTGCTGCAGGTCGTGTGGTTATCCAGAGGAGAGCAGAGGGAAGCAGTTTCCTCCTGATGAGGTTTGTCAGCAGAACATCCACTGAGCTGGACTCTGTAACATCAGTCAGGATCAGATTGTTGTAGAAATCCAGATTAAATCGACTTTCATCCAGACCATCAAAGATGAACAGAACCTGGAACGATTCAAGTTTCTGATTCCTTTGGTTTTAGTGAATCGTTCATGAATCAGTTCTAATAAGCTGAACTTTTCTTCTCTCAGTAAATTCAGTTCTCTGAAGGTGAATGGAAATATGAACTCATGTTCTGGTTGGTTTTGCCTTCAGCCCAGTCCAGAGTGAACTTCTGTGTTAACAGTGTTTTCCAATGCCAGCCACGCCCATGGTCATCACTGTTCTGATTGGTTGATCTCCTCCAGGTGGGACTTTAAAGATGTCTTCTCTTCTGACTGTTTCTTGATTCCTGGATGCTGTTTCAATCTGTCTGACCTCATGTTCCTGGTTGACCTCTCTAGTTGACCCCTCTGTGATGTAGAGCTCAGTGTAGATCTGGTTCAGATTGGTTTTATTTCCAAGTTCAGCGACGCCTTCAGAGAGACTCTGGAACATCATCTTCAGAGATGCTTTAAGGTCAGGCTGATACAGATCAACAATATCTGATAAAACAGACAAAGACAGTAGACACTTCAGTTAATCACAATGAAACAATTACATTTGATTTTCTCTGAGGAGGTTTGAATAGAAACTTTAATGAAGAAATAATTACATTTTTATAGATAACAATAATATTTTCTCATGTAAACAAGAAAACATTCCAACTTTAGTGTTTGAGGAGAAATTTTGAGATTTAATTTGTAATTCTGTGAAAACTCAGGCTTGATCTCACTGAGGCGACAGATAAATGAAAAAAGTAAATAAATAAGTAAAAAGCTCAAACCTGATAAAATCTGCTAGGTAACAAAAAAATGTAAATATATTTCTACTGCACAGAGATGATTAAAATTAGTTTTGCTCTTAAATTTTTTTCATGTTTTCTCTAATTGAGGTTTCAGAAATGTTTAACGCAGAGTGACCTCTGACCTTTGAGTTTTATCAAACAGTTTTTTTATTGTAATCCTGATCAAAATAAATCTAGAAAAAAAAAGCACTAAGATCAAAGTTTTACAAATGTCTTATTGTACCTAAAGCAGAAGAGATTCTCAGCAGCTCAAACCATCGTCTGATGATCATGTAAATGTTTAGGCCTTGAATTTATTAATCATCTGTCCTGAAACAAAGCTGAGACCACTGACTAACTTTCTATGATTGTATACACAGTACACATGTCTATTGGGAAGATTTACATCAAAATATATTCCATGTTCCAGATTTTACTTTGTCGCTCTGAAGAACAAAACAATAAAGACGAGAGAAACGATGCAGCTGCTGTTTGCACAAAAGACCAAGGAAATAATATTAGCTTGCTGTTGTGTGAATTTGCACTTAAAATACATAAGTTCAGGCGTGGCTAATGGTTTACATCTTTTACTGCATAGAATACCGAATCTATTTATATTTCTAGTGAGTCTTTATTATTATGTTTAGATCCAGCAATGAATTTCTGCAAGAAAATATTAAATATTGGCTTCATTTGAGTCAATCAGAACCAGAACCTGGAGGTTCTCCATGCTGCAAACAGGAGAATTGGCCTCTGATGATTTATATATCTCTGCAGTATAGAAATAATTGAGTACATTTATTTTAAAATGTACTGAAATATTTGATTATTTAAAAAATGTACAGAAGCATTTATTTTATCTGCACTGGTTCACAAGTTGTGCTGAAGTTTTTTGTTGATCATCATTACCCTAACCCTAAACATGCAATGATGCTGCTGAACGCTGGGATAAACCTGCATTGCTTCCTCATTATATGCATTAATTAACATTGGGACGATAATAGCAGAGATAATTATACCTGCACTAAGCTTCCCCTAAACAGCTTCTCCAGTTCCAGTCCTCAGTGCTGCTCTGCTTGTTTTAGTGTCTCTATTTCAGAACAGCTGATCCAAATGACTGCATGACTTTTTCTGCAGTCATCAAGTCCTGCAGAAACCTGTTAATCACCACAGATTGAATCCAGGCAGAAGAGAACAACTAAAACATGCAGGGCAGGAGAAGCACTGCCCTAAACTAATGTTCCTTGAATAAAGTCTGTCTGTTGTTGCAGTTTTGGTTATTGCTCTTATTCTGAAGTGGCTAAAGAATGTGAAAGCAGTTCTGTTTCCTGTCTAGATGTTTAGGGTTCAGAGCCGACAGCAGCGAGCAGACGGCCAATGAAAGGCTCATCGCTGCTCCTATCAGATCAGGGAACCTGTTGTCTTTCCTTTCGTGTTTCCATTTTCTTTCTCCTCTGAAACTCATCCTGCAGCCGAACCTCCTGAAATTTATTGCAACTTTTATCTGTTTCAGGTTCAGTGCCCACAACCACTCAGGTTCCCCCAGTGCATCACAGGCCTGGCAGGCCACCATGCTTTACATGCCCTGCTGCCAGGCGAAGCTTTGTGTGTTTCTGCTTCTATTAAAAAGAAAAAACTATTTTTGTTTAAAAGATTATTCTTTAATAAGCTTGACTGCAAGCCTCTCTTCAGGGAGAATCATTCCTGACAGAAAGACGAGTTTCTAGTTTTAACAATGGATGCATTGAACAAGGACCAATCAGGTTGCTGCAGATCGTTTACAGGCTCAGCTCATCTCGGCTCAGCTTTATGGACATTAATATCATGAGGATGAGAATCCATGTGTCTTTGGAGAATTGATCAAGGAAGAAGTCAAGTTTAAGTCCACTGCTTTAGCTGTGGCTCAATGTGTAGCTCAATGTTCACAGTGAGCTGCACTCAGAGTTCACATTTAGAGGTTTGTGTTGAGGTGAGAATGTGCAGCTGTGTGTTTGTGTCTCAACATGCTGACTCTGTGTTTCTGCTCTAAAGTCTCAGTTCCCGGTTAGCCACTGCGTTATGGCCAGAACATTGATCGGTATTGATTTCCTTCATTTTGGGAAATCAATAATCGGCCGATTTTATCCACTGATGTCATCAACCTGAGCAAAGAGCTAAAAATCAACCAGTTTTCTTTTCTCTGTGATTTTTGACTGACAAATCAAACCTCCTGATCTGGTTCCTCCTCTTCCTCACTCATCACATTGACCTTTCACCTTATAATAATCGCTATTGATCACCACCAATCATCTGATTGGAAAAATCCAACATTTATGCCACTGACCTTTGACCTGGAGATGAACCCGTTTCATCATCAGGGTGACTCGTTTCCTGACTCTGCAGGTGTAGATCCGCTGTCTGCCACTGAGGGGCGGTCCAGAGTCAGACTGAGGTCTTTAGTCTTCAGTGGGTCGTCACCCATCCTGGTTCTGCTGGTCAGGTTCTGTTCTTCAGGATCATCAGAACCGCTCGGATACACATGGACCGTCTTCTTCTCTCCGTCTCTCCACTCCACTCTGGCGCCTCCTGGCAGGTAAATGTTGGTTCTGCAGGCAGCAGGACAGATTTAACCCCTGAATCCACCTTCACCTGTGGAGCTGAGAGACACAGAGGACAAGATGAGAGAGAGAGAGACCCTTCCTTCCTTCCTCCCTTGTAGTTTCTATCTTGGCCACTAGGGGCTGCAGCCATTTAGTGAGTGATGTTTAGTTCAGGAATCAGTGCAGATCAGTTGAAGTTGAGTTTGTTGGTAGTTTAAGTGTAATTATGACCATCAGTCTATTTGTGTTTCAGAGAATAATGTTTGTATTTTATAACTTTAGACCAGTCGGGCCCCAAGTGGGTCCTGGAGGGCCGGTTGCATCCTGCAGGTTTTATTCTCTCCTGGTACCAACAACCTGTTCAGCAGGTCAATGTTCTCCTAACGAGCCTCATTGGATCCAGTTGCATTAAACCTGAGACTGAAACATGCAGGTTTGGGCCCTCAGGGGCCACTTTGGGCCCACTGCTTTAGACATTTTCTGTTTGCTCATTTTGCCCAGAAGAAGCTGAGTTTAACTTTAAAGTGGTGAATTCTGTTGTGTTTAGTTTCTCTCTTTTACTTTATTTAAGTTTATTAGAAACTAATAAAACATCCAAACTCTGCCCACTTCCACAGTCCTTCACTGACAGGAAGAGACATTAAATCCTGCTGCTAGTTTATAAATCACTGAACAGATTAAAGATCTGCAGCTGCTGCATCAACCTGCTGGTTCTGGTTCTGCTCTGCATCCAGAACCAGAACCATGGAGAAGCAGCTTTCAGCTTCTATGCACCAAAAATCTGGAACAAACTTCCAGAAAAGTGAAAAACAGCAGAAACACTGACAGACTGTAGAGAAGCAGCAGCTGCTGGTTCTGTTCATGTTTCTGATGCTGCATTTGATCTGAACATGAATGAACACAACGATCTGAACTGATGACAATCGTTGACCTCTGACCCCGAGGACAGGTCACATGATCTCTCTCACATTCTGGGTCAGAAACATTCAGACTCACCTGGCAGGAAAAAATCTTTAAAATGATATAAAAAATCCTGCAGAGACGATGAGAACCAGAACCAGCAGAACCAGCAGAGCTGTGGCCCAGGATGGAAAGGGTTCTGTGGAAAACAGAGAAAGATTGACCTCACTCTGACCTTTGACCTTTACCAGCAGCTCTGACCTGATGCTCTGACCTTTCTGTACATATTTCAGAACCAGCGTGTGTCTCAGGACGTCCTGGTCTCTGTAGACGGTGCAGACGTAGCGTCCAGCGTCTCTGTGTGTGGGATTCCTCAGGGTCAGGCCGACGTCTCCGGTCCTCAGGAAATCTTGGTCCATCTCTGTTCGGTCGCGGTAAAATCCGTCCTGGTTTCTCTGGTTGCTGCTTGAGTGAACCATCATAAATTCTGGTTCTGAGCGGGTCCACTCCACTACTGTGTCCTCAGGAAGGCGGGACGATGTTGTGCAGGGCAGGACGACAGAATCTGACCCCTCAGTGACCTCGACCTCCTGCTGATCAGCTGAGAGGAAATAAAGAAGAAAATGATCAGAAACAGTTTGGATCATTTTCTGCTTTCATGTCAGATTTAGTCTCAGCACTGTCTCCATGGTTACAGACACTATGATCAATTATTCATTTTCTCATTTGAACAAATTCATTCATTCATAGAACTTTAACATAGGTTGTGCTGCTTGTTTATCTGACCTTTGACCTTCAGGTGAATCTGTTTCAGGTTCAGTTCTTCTCTTCCATTAGAGATGCTGCAGCTGTAGTTTCCTCCATCAATCTGCTCAGGTTTCCTCAGAGTCAGGCTGAAGTTTCCAGTGTCCAGAGCGTCAGGATTCATGGAGGTCCGGTTCCTGAAACGCTGGTTCTGGTTCTGAAGATCGTCGCCGTTTTCTCTCCGCAGGTGGACGGAGTTCGGACTGAGGTCACTGCGAGTCCAGATGAGTAACGGTTCTTCAGGTATTTGACCAGAGTAGATGCAGGGCAGCAGGACAGACTCCGCCCCCTCATTGACCTCCACCACTCCTCCCAGTGCATGCTGGGAAACTGAGGACACAAGATGAGGGTTTAGTGTAGAAATAATGATCAGTTCTTCACTAGAGATGAAAGATTTCAGTCTGTCTGCTAAACGGCTCAGTGATCCTGAACTCTGATCTGTTATGTAACATTAACTCACATTGAGCAAAAAGTCAGAAAACTGATAAAAGTGCATTAAAATAAATACATTTAAAACTGAAAGATGGAAACAGATGAAACTGAAAAAGCATGAATGTTTTCAGAGTTTCTGTTTATTAGCAGAAATCCTGCTGTCAGTTTTCAGCTTGTTTTATCTATTTGATGAGAAAGATTTTTGTTTTAGTATCTTGTGATTGTTGGGCAGATTTTATTTCTGTGACTTTATAAAAAACTAAAATTCTTCTGACTTTATTTTTCTGGGTTTCTGGTTCTGATTCTTTCTAGTTACAGAGTTTAAACCTTCCAGTAACTTTCAGTCACTTTCTGCTGTGAAACTGAAGCATTTTGTTGATCAAACAACAATTTGGACATTTCTAAAGAATCGCTGTTTGATCCAAAAACTCATCATTTCATTCTGAATATCATCCACAGATCAACCAGTAAACCAGAGAAGAACCGGACCCACCAGAACCTGGTTCTCCTTTAATGGTCAGACCAGCATCATGCATCAGCGGCAGAACATTATGACCACCAACCTGAGACTGAGGTGAATTCAGGAGAAATAAAGTACAACCAGCAGGCGGCCATCTTGGATTCAAATCAACATGAATGTGAAAAACTGAAGGCAGGAAGGAAACGCAGAACCTTCAACATCTTCAAACATTCATCACTGGTTTCTGAGGTCAATGTTTCTGGGAGCTAATGTCCAGATTACTGGTCTGAATGGGTCTCAGTGGTTCTGAAGCTCACAGAACTACAACCTGATAGAAAACATCAGAACCAGATCAGCTGCTGAACCCAAAACAGAGAAATTGGATCCAGACAGAAAACGGCAAAGTGGAGCCACTGGTTGGATGGAAGAGACCAGAATCCAACCAGCAACAATAAACCAGTGAGATCTACTGGGAGGACTGGTGAGAGACGAGTCACTGGAACCAGAACCTGAGGTTCTGATCCAGAACCATCAACCAGCTGAGGTCACCAGGGGTCATTTAGAGAGAAGAACGGACCAGAACCAAGAAGCTCTGAGTCTGATCAGCAGCTTGCAGAGACTGGAGAGGATGAGGAGCAGAGAGGAAGATGATCTTACCGAGCAGGAGGATCATCATCATCATCATCATCTTCATCTTCCTCTCAGAACAGAGAGTCGTCCATCGGATCCCAGCAGCGGATCACCTCTGACACCAGATCACCGTTTCTACTGGAACCAGCAGAGACACGCAGGAAGAAACTCCACTGCTGATTGGCTGATTCAGACGCTGCTGAACCGGTTCTGATCCAGTTCCGAGGAAAGGCGGGACCTTCAGTTTCCTCATTCAGCCATGGAGCTGTGAGGAGGTTAAAGGTCAGGAGCTTCAGTTTCCTCATAGTTTTGTTGGAGTTTCATCATTTCTGTCTCTGTGATCCTCCAGGTCCGTTTACCGGTTTCAGGACCGACCAGAACCCTGAGAAATAATGACATTTGGTTTTATAAAAACAGGTTTTAATGCTGAAAATGATTAGGTGTTACAAGCCATAATGTGATCCAAACGGATCAGAACCAACTTTATCCTGGTGTTTTTATGGTGTTACTAACTCACCTGATCCTCCTTCACTGCTGAACATAAACTTCTTTAATCTTTGTCTCTTTTAGCCTGGAGGCTTTAAGTTGTTCAAATAGTTTGTCTCAAACGTTTCCAACGACAGTTAAAAACCTGCAGAGTTACAAACAGGTTTTAACTTGCTGCAGCCGTTCACTGGAAGATGTTTATGAGTTTCTGTCTCTGCTGTGCAGGAATGTTTCCTCCTTCCTCAGTTTGCTCATTTAGTTTTTTGTAAATTAAATGATTTGCTCTCTATTGGTGCCTGGTTCTGGTTCTGGTTCTGATCAGAAGATCTGGACAGATTGATGGTTTTCCAGCCTGTCGGCTCTGCAGCCTCCAGTTCTTCATCAACCAGTTTGAACATTTATTTAAACCTGAGAAGAAAACAGAGGAAACGTTTTCATGACTGTAGATTAGTAAAAAGATTAAAGGTAAAAAATAATGAACAACATTTAAAAATGAAACATTACTGTGTAAAAGTTTTAGTCGTCAGTTTGATTCAATCTTGGTGTAAAAACGTCTTTTGACTGTGATCAGCTTTACAGGAACATTATTATCTCCTCTGCATCTCCACTGTATTGATCCAGATATTAATCAATGATCTGGGCAGAAGAAAAAGACCAGAAAGGAGGAAATAGTTTTTATCATCCAGTAACTTGTGGATGTTTGTTGTTAAAGTTTCAGTCAGTCGGATCCATCCAGTCGTCTTTCACTACATCAGGGGTTTTCAAAGTATGAAAGGATGAGCCCCCCTTCAAGGAGCACAATGCCTCCTGCGACCCCCCCAATAATCAACCTACACACAAACAAATGCCACTACAAAACACCTAATAGCTTAGAACCATCTCATCTTTTAAAATGACATTTTATATGAATAAAATTTAACATATGAACATTTTGAAACATTTTCTCCCATTTTAATTATTTTATCAGGGCCTTTGTATGGTAAATACGCCCTTTTTTCATTTTTCTAATGACAAGAACAACCCCAAACTGATTTTTCAACCGTTTTCTCAAACAAACATCTGAGCTTCTGAGTTTCATGTTAGAGATACCAACAGCGTTTTCACATCTTAACAAAAACATTTTGATCAGATCTTTGGAACACATCTGTAAATGTTGCACATTTCCTTAAAATTAAAAATAAATCAAAAACTTAAACAGTTACAAAATTGTGGAGCTCTTTTTGTGGCTCATCTAAACAATTTAAACAAACAATTCATCTCGAGCTAAAAGAGCGTGCAGTATGAAAGAGCAGAGGCTTACAAAAGAACAAACATTCAGCACGCTATGCGCACCCCTTTTTTTCTATCACGGTCCTGAATCATGTGTAACTCATTTTATGTATGATTTTAACTAAATTGGCAATATTACTGTTCAGCTCACCTTATTAATGCGGGGTTGCACTGTGGATCTCCAACCAGCAGCCTTGATCGGGATTTGTTTCTAATCACTGCGAGTGCGGAAAACCCACATTCGCAGATAGGTTGAAGTGAACGGGATGAGCACGTTTACTAAAAATTTGTCTGTTTTTTTCTCTCACACCAGTAGACAGCAAGCAGATAGCTTTGTCTTGGGTTTATTTTTCCCTCGCACCGCGCCCCCCAGGGGAGGCGCGCCTCACACTTTGAAAACCGCCGCACTACACATGACCGACTTCAGTTCCTGATCCTGTTTAAAATAGTTTTTGTTTACTTTCTAAATAAAAACAAATGATTAATAAATTCCAAACATTTCAGAATAACTCAAGAACCCTGGCAGGAAGGTCAAAGGTCACCATAGACGTTAATTAGCATTAGCATTAGCTAACAACATTCAATTGCTGCACATTTAATTATCCTTTTAGCTCTGATGCTAAATTTTGGCCAGAAA
Organism: Poeciliopsis prolifica; assembly: GCF_027474105.1. NCBI lineage: Eukaryota > Metazoa > Chordata > Actinopteri > Cyprinodontiformes > Poeciliidae > Poeciliopsis > Poeciliopsis prolifica. Next base: position 96,415 of record NW_026562546.1, read on the forward strand.
GTTCATTTAAAAGAAAAAAAAATAAAATAAAAATAATAATAAAAAATAAAGACTCTGAAAAGTAGTTCTGAACATTTTTAAAGTTTAACATTTCCTTAATGACCAAAATTTATTTTCAATTTCAAACTTTTTCAGTTTCTAATCTTTTTTATTTTTCATTTTTATTTTTGCTGTGGTTTGTTTTTAAGATTTTAGTATAAATATCTTGTTGTTGAAGATATTTATACAAATTTGTTATACTAAGAATATTTAAGATATATATGTAAAAATTATCTTTAAAGGTGAAATGGCCTTTTCCTTTTGTTTTGTATAGTTTTGTGTTTTATACAGCTTTTTTGTTAAATAATTTTATAAAAGTTGTTTTTGGTTTTGTTTAAACTGGACATAATTTAAAGGACAATGTTAGAATAAGACAGATGTGGCTTATTATGTCTCAAATATCTAAAATAATTATATCATGCCAGTTATTATTAGCGTTACTACTACTGTGTTACTTTGTTGAGAATATTTTACTTTCATTTTTGTTAAAAATGGTGCTGAAAATAGAATATAATCTGTGAAATAATCTGGTTCCCTCTTCTATGAAGAACATGTGTAGTTCTGATAATTCACCACCAGGGCAGTGAGCGCTCTGATCAACACTAAGTCAACCAATCAGCTTCTTCATGGGACAAAATAAAATCCATATTTAGGAAACCCAGTCAGCAGAACCAGGATGTCGAACAGTTTCTCTGTGACTGAAAACTCAGCCGAGTTTCAGCAAATTAGAAAATTATTTCAATCTTATTTCACTATTTCTATTCATTTTTCACAACATGGAGCTGAACAGAGCTGGATTTAACAGCCGCCCTGATCAGCTTTACCATCTGATCCATCTCAACTCCCAGAATGCACCAGGTTAACACTTCAACATGGCGGCACCGGGTCCAGTTGTGGTTCTGCCCTCTGACCTCTTGGCCTCCTCCGGCCTGCACAGGTAGAGATAGGCCAGGTTCTGGAGCCACAGTGATGCTGATCGGGTGATACAAACTGGATTCTGATCCGAATCCTGAGACGGATTCAAGCTGCAGCTTCAACATCAGAACCAGATGAAGTTTCTTCTTCACTAAAGAACATTTCAGTTTGAGTCTCTGAATGAAGGAACTGATTTCATGAACACAAGAGAGTCAGAGGGAACCGGGTCAGAGTCAGAACTGAAACCGGGTCAGAAATGAAACCGGGTCAGAGATCGGCTGTTAATGTTATTAAAATAATTTTATGAATTGACAGTCATTTCAGTTTGAGATGAGTAAAATTTTATTTGCTGATCTTGAATAACGGTTTACTGTTTCAGAGAGAAAAACAACAAAAGTAAAAATATTATTTCAAATGAAAGCTAACAGAGGAAGCCGTTTATGGCTCTAATTGTGAAAGTACTCACCGGAAGTGAATGGTGTTTGAAACCGCTCTAACTTTATCAAGAAGCTGTAATTACCATCTGGGTCCAAAGAGGGCAGAATCCTCCCTGCTCTGGTATTAATAGTAGTTCATCATCATTCTGACTGTTTCCAGGATAATTTAACTTTTCATAAATATTTTCCTACCTTCGGACCGGAAACTCAGCATCTTAGCGTCTCATCCAGAATTGTAGAACTATGTTTCAGCTCTGTTAGAGCTGAAGCTCGTTTAGGAGCCACATCTCTGAAGCCGCTACTGGAGTTTGTTAGCTTCATTAGCTTCGCTCAGCGTCTCTGTTGCTGTTTTCATCTCTGTGGAGCCGCTTCTAGTTCACACCGACAGATAAAACATTGATTTCATCTTAAAATAGGAAGAAGAATTAAGAAATAACACAACAGAAACACCAAGAGAGCAATAAAGGCTTAATCAGCCGAGAAGGAGCGGGAAACTAGCTAATCACCAACCCAGTCTTCTGCTTCCTAGTGGACACAGAGTGTAACTACAAGGGTAAAGATGGAACGCTGACATGTGAATAGCACTTCCTTTGGATTCTTTCAAAGTAAAAGAACAGAAACTAAATTCTCCTTGAAGTAAAATTTAGCTTGTTAGTTTATATCATCAGAAAGCATAACTGTGTAATTTCTATAGGATGTGAAATAAATTATATAATTGGGATCTGAAGCCACTTTTTCTGTTTTCCAGAAAAAAAATTATATTTCATGAATATTCCCATAATATTAACAAAAAGCATAAGTGTGGAATTTAGTTAAGAGATATAGATGAGTTATCACTATGTAAATAACACATCTATATATCAAATCAACTGTCAGTCCATTAGACAGACCATAAATAATATTAATATTTAATGAAAATAATAGAAAACATTATCAACTTAACAGAAAACAGAAACGGGGTATTTCCGCCCTCTGGTGGCCATAGTGGCAACTACAGTCCTGATAATGCAGCATTATTACATTTAAAATCCACTTAATGTGGAATTTGGAGAAAAACTAAAAGTCTACCTGAGTCATATCCACAGATTTCTGACTCGAATATTATTCTGACAATTTTTAATAATTTTTTTGGAGTTACATATGCAATAAAAATTATACTTATAGAATAAAGCTGCTGTGTTAAATTCTTACGGGGCGTTTTTTCTGGCCAGACTGAATAGAGTCCAGCAGTGAGTTTTTTGAGAATCAAAGACTCAAAAAGATAGAAAATATTATGAAAAACATATTTATTAGTGATAATCTTCAACCAGCTGAGATCAAAGCATCAAACTAGATAAAACCAATTAATAAAATTACAACGTCAATAATCTTTTGAAAAATATCCGAGCACTGTAGCAAACACATTTAACGTTTGCTTTTTTTAAGAGACTCGCTTTCTACCGCTCTCTTGTGGTCACACATTGTAACTATACACTGAAAGCCTTTATACTAGTTTAATAAGAAATTTATGAGCGATTAATTTCCTCTGATTTAAACTAGTTTAATAATAAAATGAGTGATGATCAGTGAACTGAAGGACAGTCGCTGCTGTTCAGCATCAGAGTTTAAATCTGCAGCTGCTGATGATCAGTTTGTGTGTAAAACAAGATGCTGCTAGTCTGTTAGCATCGTTAGCTCCGCTCAGAGTCTCTGCGGGATGTTTTCATCTCTGTGGAGCTGCTTCTAGTTCACACTGACAGATAAAACTGATTTCATGTCAAAATAGGAAGAAGATTTGAGAAATAACAACAGAAACACCAAGAGAGCAACAAGGGATTCATTAGCCGATCGGCAGCGGGAAACCAGCTAACTGCTAACTTAGCCTTCTGGCCCCCTATTGAACACAGTGCAACTACAACAAGAGTAAAGCCAGAGGGCATATTTGTGAATAGCACTTCCTTTGGATTCTTTCGAAATAAAACAATGACCTAAATTCTCCAGGAAGTACATTTTAGCTTGTTAGTTTATTATTCTATCAGAAAGCATAAGTGTGTAATTTACTTAGGAGATATAGACGAGTTATCAATATGTTATTAACACATCTATATATCATATCAACTGTTTTATTGATATTGATATTTATCATAAAAATGATATAAATGTGATCAACTTAAACGGCTGCAGCTCAACACTCACTTCTATATTCAGAACGGGGTATTTCCTCCCTCCGGTGGCCATAGTGGGAACTACAGTCCTGATAATGCTGCATTATTTACATTAATATCCACTTAATGTGGAATTCTGAGAAAAACTAAAAGTCATTCTGAATCATATTAACAGTTTACTAACTCAAATATTATTCTGACAGATTTTACTTCACTGTTTGGAGAGATATATCTAATGGAAATAGTTGCTGTTTTAAACGTTTTTTCTAATTTTTTTTCTAATAAGATCCTGCAGAGACTTTTATTTAAGAACAGTAATGTATCTGACTTCATAAAATAAAATTTAAAACAAATACAACATCAAAATGACTGTAGTCATGATAGTTCACCACCAGAGGGCAGTAAGAACTCAATCAACCATCATAAAACTGATAAACTTTAAACTTTTCACAAAATAGTTTCGAATGACAACTGTATTAACTTAATCCTGTGAATAATAATCTATTTGTTCATACTCACATGTTGATAGAGAAGGAGATTAATTGTTAAAATCATTTAGACACAAACTCAACAACAGCTTCTTAGAAAGTAATAACTTCTATTACTTTTCATGGAAATTTAGCTGAAAAAAAATTACATTTTATGCTGTAAACGTCCCAAAAAGATTAACTATGGTAAATTTGATAAAGTCTAAAAAAAGCTACAAATTTTAAGAAAAACATATTTATTAGTGATAAGCTTCAACAAGGAGAGATCAGAGCATCAAATTGGATAAAACCACCTAAAGGACAATTAATAAAATGGAAAAGTGGACAAACCTTTTAAGCAAACGGATTATATAACTTAATTTTTTGGAAGAGACTCGCTTTCTACCGCCCTCTTGTGGTCACACATTGTAACTACACACTAAAATCATTTATGCTACTTTAATAATAAATCTATGAGCGATTATTAATTTCCTTAATCCTTTATACAAGTTTAGTAATACATTAGTGAGTGATGATCAGTGAACTGAAGTACAGTCGCTGCTGTTCAGCATCAGAGTTTAAATCTGCAGCTGCTGATAATCAGTTTTTGTGTAAACAAGATGCTGCTAGTCAGTTAGCATCGTTAGCTCCGCTCAGTCTCTGCGGGATGTTTTCATCTCTGTGGAGCTGCTTCTAGTTCACATTGACAGATAAAACACTGATTTCATGTTACAATAGGAAGAAGATTTGAGAAATAACAACAGAAACACCAAGAGACCAACAAGGGCTTCATTAGCCGATCGGCAGTGGGAAACCAGCTAACTGCTAACTTAGGCTTCTGCCCCTAGTGGACACAGTATGTAACGACAAACAGAGTAAGTTAGAGAACTAATATGTGATTAGCACTTCCTTTGGATTCTTTCAAAGTAAAACACAAGGAACTAAATTCCCCCGTAAGTACATTTTAGCTTATTAGTTTATGAATGTATCAGAAAGCATAAGTATGTCATTTTCTTCCGGTATGGTATAAATTACATTATTGGGCTCTGAAGCCAAATTATCGTAATTATTCAGTTTTCCAGAAGAAATAAATATTTCAATATATTCTCCTGACAAAAACAGAAAACAAAGCATCTTGGCGAACAAACCTGTGAATTATTTAATCGGGAAACATTAATATGTAATTTACTTGATATATTGGATATATATGTGAATTATCAAATCACATCTATATGTCAAATCAACTATCAGTTAGACAGACACCATAATATTAATATTTATAATGACAACTCGCCTCTATATTCAGAGCGGGGTATTTCCGCCCTCTGGTGGCCATAGTGGGAACTACAGTCCTGATAATGCTGCAGTAGTTACGTTTAATATCCACTTAATGTGGAGTTTGAGAAAAACTAACAGTCTTCCTGAGTCCTATCCACAGTTTACTAACTCAAATATTATTCTGACATATTTTAATTCGGTGTTTGGAATTATATATGAAATGAAGACAGACTTAAAACGAAAATAAAGCTGCTGTATTAAACTCTTTTCAGGACGTTTTTCTGATCAGATTGTGTAAAATACTAAAGTGACTTTAAATTAAAAACAGTAATGTAAGCTGACTTGATCTGACTTTATAAAATGTAAAATTAAACTAAAGATTAACATCCAGTTGAACAATTTACATGAAGAATGTCTGTAGTTATGATAGTTCACCACCAGAGGGCAGTAAGAACTCAATCAACCCTCATAAAACTGATAAACTTTTCACTAAATTGTTTTTAATGACAACAGCTTTATTAACTCAATCCTATGAATAATAATCAATATATTTTATACTTGTATGTTATTAGAGATGGAGATAAATTGTTAAAATCATTTAGACACAAAGTGAACAACAACTACTCAGAAAGTAATCATTTCTATGACTCTTGATAAAATGTAGCTGAAAAAACATTACATTTCATTCTGTAAAAAAAAAATATATATATGTATATTAACTGTGGCTAATTTTGAGAATCAAAGTGTCAAAAAGCTACAAATATCAACAAAAACATATTTATTAGTGATAAGCTTCAACCAGCTGAGATCAGAGCATCAAGCTGGATAAAATCATCGAAAGGACAATTAATAAAATGGAAAAGCCAATAAATGTTTTGATAAATAAATAAAAAATAGACAGATTAACAGATTAACTTTTAATTTTATTTTCTGGAAGAGACTCGCTTTCTACCGCCCTCTTGTGGTCACACATTGTAACTACACACTAAAATCATTTACGCTACTTTAATAATAAATCTATGAGCGATTATTAATTTCCTTAATCCTTTATACAAGTTTAATAATACATTAGTGAGTGATGATCAGTGAACTGCAGGACAGTCGCTGCTGTTCAGCATCAGAGTTTAAATCTGCAGCTGCTGATAATCAGTTTGTGTGTAAAACAAGATGCTGCTAGTCAGTTAGCATCTTTAGCTCCGCTCAGAGTCTCTGCGGGATGTTTTCATCTCTGTGGAGCTGCTTCTAGTTCGCACTGACAGATAAAACACTGATTTCATGTTACAATAGGAAGAAGATTTGAGAAATAACAACAGAAACACCAAGAGACCAACAAGGGCTTCATTAGCCGATCGGCAGCGGGAAACCAGCTAACTGCTAACTTAGCCTTCTGCCCCCTAGTGGACACAGTATGTAACGACAAAAAGAGTAAAGTTAGAGAACTGATATGTGATTAGCACTTCCTTTGGATTCTTTCAAAGTAAAACACAAGGAACTAAATTCCCCCGTAAGTACGTTTTAGCTATTAGTTTAGAATGTATCAGAAAGCATAAGTATGTCATTTTCTTCCGGTATGGTATAAATTACATTATTGGGCTCTGAAGCCAAATTATCGTAATTATTCTGTTTTCCAGAAAAAATAAATATTTCAAAAATATTCTCCTGACAAAAACAAAAAAAGCATCTTGGCGAACAAACCCGTGAATTATTTAATCAGGAAACATTAATATGTAATTTACTTGATATAGATGAGTTATCAATATGTAAATAACACATCTATATATCAAATCAACTATCAGTTCGTTAGACAGACCATAATATTAATATTTATAATGACAACTCGCCTCTATATTCAGAGCGGGGTATTTCCGCCCTCTGGTGGCCATAGTGGGAACTACAGTCCTGATAATGCTGCAGTAGTTACTTTTAATATCCACTTAATGTGGAGTTTTGAGAAAAACTAACAGTCTTCCTGAGTCCTATCCACAGTTTACTAACTCAAATATTATTCTGACATATTTAAATTCGGTGTTTGGAATCTCTGCGGGATGTTTTCATCTCTGTGGAGCTGCTTCTAGTTCACACTGAAATCCAAACATTAAACATGAAAAAACCTTACGGGGAATAATTAAATGTGAAAAATTGATACAGTTTAAAATATTACGAGTGGTTGGATTCAATGAAAATTTGTTGCCGAGTCTGCAATTAATTTTTCGCAATTAATCAGAAAACCATGACTGAGTTAATCTGTGAATTGATGTATCACACACATTAATGTTATTTAAATACTTTTATCTGTCTGAAGAAATAAGAAAATTATATGTGGAAAAAACCTCAGCGGAGTTTAATTTGCTTCTTTTGTGTATGGTTTTGTTGTTTAATAAAAGTTAAATATATTATTTCAAATAAAAGCAAACAGTAAAATGACCCGTTTCTATCGATCTTAATGTGAAAGAACACGCCGGAAGTGAATGTGCACGTTAACTCTAACTTTATGACGTGGCTGTAGTTACTATCTAGGTCCACTAGAGGGCAAATACCGCCCTAAACTGATATTAATAGTTTAGGAGCCACAGCTCCTCTGAAGCTCCTGCTGGTCTGGTAGCATCGTTAGCTCCTCTCAAAGTCTGCGATCTGGTTCATCTCTGTGAAGCTGCTTCTTCTTCACAAACAAAACATTGATTTTATGTTAAAATATGAAACAGATTTAAGAAATAACAGTAGAAACACAAGAGAGCAACAATAGATTCATTAGCTGATCAGGAGCGGGAAAGTAGCTAACTACTAACTTAGCCTTTTGCCCCCTAGTGGACACAGTGTGTAACGACAGCAAGAGTAAAGCTAGAGAGCAGATATGTGAAAAGCACTTCCTCTGTGTTCTTTCAAAGTAAAACACAAGGAACTAAATTCTCCTGAAAGTACATTTTAGCTTGGAAGTTTATTATATTGTAAGAAAGCTTAATTGTGCAATTTTCTTACGATATTATTATTATTATATAATTGGGCCAAATTATAGTAATTATTCTGTTTTCCAGAAATAATTATTTCTTAAAAATTCTCCTGACTAAACCGGAAACTCAGCATCTTGGCAAACAAACCTGTTATTGTATTAATATGTACCTTATTTGGTAGATATAGAGTTATTTGTATGTAAATAACACATCTATATATTAAAGTCCATTAGACAGACCACAATATCAATATTTATAATGAGAAAGATATAAACGTGATCAACTTAACAGAAGTCAGAAACCAGCTGCAGCTCTACAAACTCACCTCTATATTCAGAGCGGGGTATTTCCGACCTCTGGTGGCCATCGTGGGAACTACAGTCTTGATAATGCTGCATTATTTACATTTAATGTGGAGTTTAGATAAAAACGAAGTTTTCCTCAGTCATATTGACAGTTTACTAACTCAAATATTATTCTGATATATTATAATTCATTGTTTGGATTTATATGTAATGAAGACAGATTTAAAAAGAAACTAAAGCTGCTGTGTTAAACTCTTTACAGAGTTTAGGACAAAGAATTTGATCATGTCAGAAAACGGCCACATGACCATGATAGCGATTGAGTATGCAGATCAATCAAAACCCAAATTAACGAAAGGTTTTCATCACGGGAAAATTGGACAGATAAAGTTCTCTGAGCCACAAAGAAATCCCACAAAACAATGTGGCACATCCAGTTCACTTCAGAACAATACGCTTATTGCTTGTTGTTGTTGAGCTTTCTTGCAGATTCGTGATTTTTCTGATCAGACTGAATAAAATCCTGCAGTGACTCTTATTTAATGACAGTAATGTAAGCTGACTTGATCTGACTTTAAAATTAAAACAAAGAGAAACATCTGGTTGAACAATTTCTATTGATGATGTAAATAATGAATAAATCCAGAACGACGGCAGGATGACCGATGGAGAATGTCCTGATATGTGAGGAAAATTAACTGTTTCATCTCATGAACATATAAACTTTTATCCAAGCATTAGAGGTGGAGTCGCTCGTCCCGTCTGTATCAGAACTGAATTTTCCTGCGTACCTGAACACATCTTCAGTAAAACCAGCCTCACTGAAGCCAATAGACCAGAGCTACGTTGCAGGAAAACTCTGAAGCTTCTTGCTGGTTTTGGCCTCTAAACTGAGACGCGCTCTCATGAGAAGTGAAATGTTGCACTAGGTGCAGGAGATGACCTTTAACCCCTGGTCCCAGGTTTTAGGCGGTGTTGAGGTGAAGAGCGAGGCTCCTGATCTGCTGTGAGTGACGTGACGCTCGGTGGAAGTTCTGCATCCTGTTGCAGCTTCATGTTGGAGACGTGAGGTTTTGCTTCTCCTGTCAGGGATTTGATGGGAAACGAGTCACAACATTCAGATGATTTCATCACTTTGACGATGCAAACTCTGCTTCCTCAGTGTTTGGTCTGTCAGAACGCTGGCTCAGGTTTCTCCTCTAGTTTTTCTTTAAACTTGTTCTACTTTAAATCCACACAAATAAACCACAGAAAGTTATTTTCTCATCTTCTGATGCAAATTTGCATCCATCAACAAAAGCAGGAAAATAAAACTGTTCTTGAACAACAGCTGTGCAAACTGATCCCATCACATCTGTGAGCAACATGGAGTCGATCTCTGGTTCACCTTTGACCTTTTCTTCCTTCTTGTTGCATCAGAAACTTAAAGTGAATAAAGACGTTTGAGTGAAACCAGGTTTCAGGTGGACTGAAGTCGTCTTCACTGTGAACTTCATCAACTTTCTGCTTCACAACAAAACCTTTCAAATCCAAACACACATCCAAGCAGCCGAGTCCAAATGATCCACGTTCAAATATTGTTTCTTTTCTCTGCAGGATCTGGTCAGGACGTCTGGATCTCAAGTGGATTTAATGCCACAGATCCAGAGGAAGTTTTACTGTTTGGCTCTGAATCTATAGAGCTGCTGTCATGTCTGATTTTAGATCAACTTTTTTCACCTCAACAGAATAAAATGACATTTTGTCCCATTAACAAACTCTTTAAAGCTTTTTAATAAAATTTATGCTTCATGTTTTTGCTCAATTCAACTTTTCTAACAAACTCAGAGTATTTTTCTCTCTTTTGTTCCTGCAGATCATCAAACAGATCAGATGAAAAATAAAACTGAAAATCTTCAACAATCGACGTCTGGAAAATATTTGAAATAGAAAATGTTCTGAGGTCGGTGAGCGCCTCGTCCGTCGGCCTGTTGCTGCACCTGCACATGTAACCAGCGGAAACGCTGTCACCATGGAAACGACACCTTGGTCCAGACCGGAGGAGGCAGCATCATGCTGAGGGGAAGCTGGTCCCAGTGGATGCTTTTCAAGTTCATAGTGAATGTAAAAAGCTTCAGCATATAAAACATTATTTTATTAAGATAAATATAGCCTTCTCAAAAATAAAAAGACTTTTTACTCTGAAGAATTTTAAAGAACCAATAAAGTTATAATTAGTTTTATTATAATGAAAACTGTTTTGGATAAAAACCAAATTAAAAACTAATACTTTTCATAATAACGACGAAAAAGAATCTGAATTTGTAATAAAACGTTTTCTATGAAAATAAAAGCCAATAAAAAGAGAAAAGTGTCTTAAAGCCATGAAGTAGAAAGAGAAAAAGCGTACTTCTAGAGCAGGAGTCGGTCCAGCGCTCCGGCAGAGGTCGTCTCCATGGTGACCTTCAGCGTCTCCTCGACCTCTTTGAGCCGAGACGGCGAGGCGGTCGGCGTCTCCGTCCTCTGGAGACTCACTGGGACGTCCTCCTGTCCCTCTGCCTGGTGGAGAACAGCAGGTCCTCCAGGACAGCAGGACGCCGCCTTCCTTCTAATGCAGGAAACACAGAGAAGCCGCAGCATGACGCTGCCACCGCCGGGCCCCGTGAGAGCTGCTGGTGTCTGAGTGCTGCAGCAGCAGGCAGGACAAGCTGCAGAGATGAAGGCCTGGAGGCGTCTTCATCACTCTCTGTCAGCAGATCTCAGTCCGTTTTCTGCTGATGTGAAGAAAAACAAACAATTTGACTGAAGCAACGTTTCCATGAAATGAAAATCAGGTAAATAATTTAGATAAGTCATTAATATTCATGGCAGACACCATGGAAACAGTTTCTGAATAAACTTTATTCCCAATAAAGAAAATACAGCAGCAGGCAGTAATATGCTGGAGATGCTGAGGGAACAAATCCACAGTTTACAAATCAAATTCAGGTTAGAAGTTTCATAGCTTTAGAGTCGATGCACATCTTTAAAGACTCCATAAAACATCTTAGAGAAACTGTAAAAACTCTGAAGTTGGTTTGTTATTTACAGCATGTAGAGAAACTTGGCCAACAGGATCACAACGTTTACAATATTTTCTTTCCAACCAGATTATTATTGGAAATACCAAAGCAAACATGTTGAACAGTCAAAGGAATAAATATATTACATTTCCAACTAAAGACAATATTGAAGACACAGAAAAACGTTTTTCGAAAATTCCCAAAAAAGGGTGAAAGTTTCTGGTTCCAAGTTCCTCTTTGGCCGAAAGGCAGCAAATATTCACCAGGATGATGATAATAATCATATTTATTGATTCTCTGCTAGCTTTATCTTGTGGTTGTGTCCCACAGAGGGGATCACAGCAAACATTAAGTGCCTCAAACAAAAACCAACCAACAATGAAAAGTTGTTGGCCCCGCCCTCACAGCTGCTACTAAAGACAAACAATCAGAACAAAAGGAAAACAAAACTCTAAAAGACAGCAGGCGGCACAGCAACCACTGTAAAAACATAAAACGACTAAATACTTATTCAATCATTTTCATCAAGTCAATCTAAACACACATTAAAAACGCTGCCTGCCTGCATGGCACAAATCACCATCAGCTCAAATCTGGTGGATCCACCAAATAAGAACAAAACATAAAAAACATGCAATTCATCTTTAATAAAACAACAGTATAAAACGTACCTACAGCGTCGAGCACCAACACCCAGGTAACGTGACTCCCGACCATCAACCAACAACGTGTGACCCAACCACACCTGAATCAACCAGGAAATCAACACCTGACCTCCAGTTTCCCCTTGATGGAGCCTCAGGCTGCGGGGAGAGCGACACCTAGTGGCGCCACCTGTTAATGACAAAAGGAGCAAAGGGGATCGATATTTGGAAAATATTTATTCAGTTCTGAATTTACAATATTTAAAACCTGCAGAAAACTTTGACGCCTCCCGTACTTTATTATAGACACAAAACACTTTCTTGGCAATAACCATGTTTGTTCCCAATCAATATCTGAATAAAGATTGTTCCAATAAAAGATTGAAGCAGCTTTGCTAATATTATTCATCTGAATTATTTCTCTAATATGTTGATTTCTGGTTTTCATACTAAAGAACGGCTCTGAATGACCAATAAATGACTCTGGAAATCTGGAATATTGGATCTGGTCTCAACTTGAGGTTGATATGAGAAACTTGATAGAAAACAACAGAAAATTCTGCAGGGAAAATTATATTTCCTAATAAATTAACCATCATTAAACAATTGTTTACAGATAGAACATCATTTCCCACATAGTTCTAAAGAAATAGGGATTTATGCTTGAAGCTAATGTTTGGTTTTTCCCAATAAAACAGTTATGAGGGGAAAGTTATGCTTATGATAATGTCCAGGATAAAAGTTGTTGTTTATGGAAGCTGTATAAATGAACTGGGAGCTTTTCTATTTTCTTGATAAAAAGTCTTTAAACCAAAGATTTAAAGACTCTGTAGGAAGATTAGAGTCTAATGAACAAAAACACAAAGTTTATAAAACCTGATGATCATTAAAACTGTTTGAATCCAAATGTTTCCATCATCAACACATCGATGCTCTGAGCTGCAGCTTCAAATACAAACATTATTTTCCATCATTTATGTGAAACTTTTGCTAAAATCATTCCGGCCTCAGAACCAACTCGGTACCGGTACTGTTATCGGTACCGGTCCACATTCTCCGAGAGAAAGGATAATAATGGAACCATCAGTTTCTAGCAGGTGTGTGAATTATCGCTCGGTACCAGAGTTACAGAGACAGAACCGGGTCCCGGACGGAACCGGGTCGGTCGGTACCAGAGAGCAGGCCGATGAGCAGCATCACCACCCATCCGGACCAGGCGTCCAGGAGGCTCTTGATCAGCTCCCAGATGGACTCTTTGCTCTTGCTGGTGATCTGCGGGACAAACACGCACACGGTGAGCGGGTGGGCATCGCCCCACAAGCCGAACCCAGCCCTCCAGAACCTTTCGGTGCCGGTCCGTGTCCCTGGACTTCTCCCTCAGCCAGTCGATGGTGTGGAAGTCCTCGTAGGTCCCCACGTCGGGGAACGGCTCGTCCAGGAAGTCCATGAGCGACCCGGCCCCGTTCATGTCCTCCGTGGGAGTGGGGAGGGGGACACCTGTCCACGGAGGACATCAGCAAGCTGCGCTCGGTACCGTGTTGCCATGACAACGGGCCTTACCTTCTGTCGCCGCCGCCATGTTGTCCTCTTGGACGCGTGGACTAATCCCGGCAGAACATCACGCAGGACATTTACACAACAAACCCACGAAGAGACCAGCAGCGACACAGACTGAGGCACCAGCCCGCAGCTCTCGCGTTACCTACCAGATCTCGCGTTACTTCACAGCAAAAGCTCGTTCAGCAGCGAAATGAGCGATAAATACCGGAAGCAGGTTTTTAATAAATTGATGGGTCACAAATTAATATCAAATTAATATTTTATTCTCTACAATAAATATTACATCTGATTATTTATGTTTGACTTAAACATTAGAAACGAAAACAGCAAAATAAAACCAGGAGTTATTCTGACATCTAGTGGTCAAAATCTGAAACTACATCATCATTAATGGCCACAAATATTTTAGTTAAACTGAATTAAAATATCAAAATATGGAGATTTATTCTTGGAGTATTTGTGATTAAAACTTGTTATAATTTCCATATTTGTATAGTATTTATATTCAGCCTGCATTAGAAATTCCTCCAAAGAGAATTATTACACTGATGATATTTTAATATATGTCTTTATTTTGAAAAGCAACAGCGCCGCTCAGCCACTGACGTTTTATTAGAGCAGCTGATTAAAGTTCACTGCTTAGAGGCGAATCAAACGGATGAACTGAACGTTCACTTGTTATTCTCATTTATTTCACACAAACATATTTTCATAGAAATTATTTATAAAGTTTGATTAGTTCTTACTGCCATGGTGGAGATCTGTGGTAACTACAGATATCCTTTATCGATCATTTATTGATATATGTTGTAATTTTCATTTTGATCAAGTCATAAAAATGAGCTTCTAATAATGTTGTTAAATAAGAGTCACTATAACTGAAAAGAAAACTAAACTAAAAATCCTCCCTGAAAGTTGAACTGGTTGAGAATTAAAGGCTGAAAAAATATAATCATTAAAAATATTTTTACGTTCAAATCCAAACATTAAACATTTAGCAGGATGAAAACTACTGGAGAAAAATTAAATATGAAAAATTAATACAGTTTAAAATATTACGAGTGGTTGGATTTAATTAATTTTTTTGTTCATTGAAAATTTGTTAATCTCATAATTAATAAAAAAAAAGCATGACTGAGTTTAATCTCTGAATTAAGGTATCACACATTAATGTTATTTAAATACTTTTATCTGAAGAAATAAAAAAATTACATGTGGGTGGAAAAAACCTCAGCAGCGTTTAATTTGCTGCTTTTGTGTATAATGTTTTTGTTTCATAAAAGTTAAATATATTATTTGAAACAAAAGCAAACAGTAAAACACCCCGTTTCTATAGGTCTTAATGTGAAAGTACTCACCGGAAGTGTATGTGTAATGTAAACTTTCTAACTTTATGAAGCAGCTGTAGTTACCATCTGGGTCCACTAGAGGGCAAATGCCGCCCTAATCTGAAATAGTTTAGGAGCCAAAGCTCCTCTGAAGCTGCTGCTAGTCTGTTAGCATATTCTAACAGACTAGCAGGACTCTGAGACTCCGCTAGCTCCGCTCAGAGTCTCTGCGGTCTGGTTCATCTCTGTGGAGCTGCTTCTAGTTCACATTGACAGATAAAACATTTATTTCATGTTAAGATAGGAAGAAGATTTAAGAAATAACAACAGAAACACCAAGAGAGCAACAAGAAAGCCGATCAAGAGCTGGAAACTAGCTATCTGCTAACATAGCCGTCTGCCCCCTAGTGGACACAGTGTGTAAATACAAGAGTAAAGTTAGAGAGCTGATATATGAAAAGCACTTCCTTTGGATTCTTTCAAAATAACACAATGACCTAAATTCTCTGTGTTTTATTGAGAATTTAATAAAACACTTAAGTACATTTTAGCTTAATGTACTTAAGCTAAAGTACATTAGCTTAAGTACATTAAGCTAATGTACTTAAGTACATTAAGCTAACTTAATGTAAGTACATTAAGTTCATTAGCTTTATGTACTTAATGTAACTATCAGAAAGCATAACTATCAGAACTTATGCTTTCTGATAGTTTATTATCTTATCAGAAAGCAAAAGTATGTAATTTTCTTACGATTTGATGTAAATTATATTATTGGGCTCTGAAGCCAAATTATCGTAATTATTTTTGTTTTACAGAAAAAAGAATTATTTAAAACATATTCTAACTAAACAGGAAACTCAGCATCTTGGCGAACAAACCTGTTAAGTATTTCATCAGGGAATATTAATATGTAATTTATTTAGGAAATATAGATGAGTTATCTGTATGTAAATAACATCTATATATTAAATCAACTGTCAGTCCTTTAGACAGACCATAATAATATGAATATTTATCATGAAAATGATATAAACATAATCAACTAAACAAACGTCTGAAATCAGCCGCAGCTCTGCAAACTCACCTCTATGTTGAGAGCGGGATATTTCCGCCCTCTGGTGGCCATAGTGAGAACTACAGTCTTGATAATGCTGCATTATTTACATTTAATGTGGAGTTTAGAGAAAAACTAACAGTCTTCCTGAGTCATATTCACAGTTTACTGACTCAATTATCCTGATATATTTTTATTCACTGTTTGGATTTATATATGTCATAAAACTGTTTTAGATCATAAAACAAAGCTGCTGTAATAAACTCTTTACAGGACGTTTTATTTCAGATCAAACTGAATAAAATCCTGCAGTGACTCTTATTTAATGACAGTAATGTAAGCTGACTTGATCTGACTTTATAACAGTGAAAATTAAAACAGAGAAACATCTGTTGAACAATTTCTATTGATGATGTAAATAATGAATAAATCCAGAACGACGGCAGGATGACCGATGGAGAATGTCCTGATATGTGAGGAAAATTAACTGTTTCATCTCATGAACATATAAACTTTTATCCAAGCATCATCAGAGGTGGAGTCGCTCGTCCCGTCTGTATCAGCGCTGAATTTTCCTGCGTACCTGAACACATCTTCAGTAAAACCAGCCTCACTGAAGCCAACAGACCAGAGCTACGTTGCAGGAAAACTCTGAAGCTTCTTGCTGGTTTTGGCCTCTAAACTGAGACGCGCTCTCATGAGAAGTGAAATGTTGCACTAGGTGCAGGAGATGACCTTTAACCCCTGGTCCCAGGTTTTAGGCGGTGTTGAGGTGAAGAGCGAGGCTCCTGATCTGCTGTGAGTGACGTGACGCTCGGTGGAAGTTCTGCATCCTGTTGCAGCTTCATGTTGGAGACGTGAGGTTTTGCTTCTCCTGTCAGGGATTTGATGGGAAACGAGTCACAACATTCAGATGATTTTGTCACTTTGACGATGCAAACTCTGCTTCCTCAGTGTTTGGTCTGTCAGAACGCTGGCTCAGGTTTCTCCTCTAGTTTTTCTTTAAACTTGTTCCACTTTAAATCCACACAAATAAACCACAGAAAGTTATTTTCTCATCTTCTGATGCAAATTTGCATCCATCAACAAAAGCAGGAAAATAAAACTGTTCTCCTTGAACAACAGCTGTGCAAACTGTTCCCATCACATCTGTGAGCAACATGGAGTCGATCTCTGGTTCACCTTTGACCTTTTCTTCCTTCTTGTTGCATCAGAAACTTAAAGTGAATAAAGACGTTTGAGTGAAACCAGGTTTCAGGTGGACTGAAGTCGTCTTCACTGTGAACTTCATCAACTTTCTGCTTCACAACAAAACCTTTCAAATCCAAACACACATCCAAGCAGCCGAGTCCAAATGATCCACGTTCAAATATTGTTTCTTTTCTCTGCAGGATCTGGTCAGGACGTCTGGATCTCAAGTGGATTTAATGCCACAGATCCAGAGGAAGTTTTACTGTTTGGCTCTGAATCTATAGAGCTGCTATCATGTCTGATTTTAGATCAACTTTTTCATCAAAACAGAATAAAATTACATTTTGTCCCAATAACAAGCTCTTTAAATCTTTTAAAATTAAATTTATGCTTCATTTTTCTGCTCAATTGAACTTTTCTAACAAACTCAGAGTATTTTTCTCTCTTTGTTCCTGCAGATCATCAAACAGATCAGATGAAAAATAAAACTGAAAATCTTCAACAATCGACGTCTGGAAAATATTTGAAATAGAAAATGTTCTGAGGTCAAAGGTCATCATCTTGATCCAGAGTCTCTTTAGACTCAAACTGCTGCAGCTTCAACCTGTGAGGATCAGCAGGACACAGAGACGTTCTCTACTTTACAGAGATCATCAGATCCTCCACCTGCAGAGAGAAGAAGGAAGGAGAGCAGATCAGTGAGTGTTTCCAGTAGCAGTCAGTGACGCAGCACATCCAGTAGATGGTTTCCAGTCAGACTGATCTCAGAGCTGTGACCAAGATGAACCTGATCAGTTGTTTCCTGTTGAACTGAGAGAACAAGCAGGTCTGAGATCAGATCTGCTGCTGTTTGATGAATGAGGACCACTGTCTCTAGACATGTTGGATGCTGGAGTCCGTCCTGGATGGAAGACATGGACACAGCAACAACACAGCAAGCTGCTGTTCCTCTGATTGGCTGATTGCTGTGTCCAATCAGGAAGCCTGAACCATTCTCCTCCCACTGAGAAGCTGCAGCTTTACTGGGAACACTGGATCTTTGCTTTGATGCTGACTGGGTTTAGTTCAATATGCTGACAGCAGCTGGACTCACTGCAAACATTTACTTACAATAAAGTCTCTACAAGATCCTTCAGCTGCTGAACATCTGATTCCTCCAGGTAGTTTCCTCTCAGGTCCAGTCTGTCAGACGGGTCGGGTTGGACTTCAGAGCTGAGACCAAATAATCACAGCTGATCTTTGACAAACTGCAGTCCTCCAACCTGAATAAAGAATAAAAGATGTGAACCAACAGGATGCAGGTTAACCAGTCCAACAGAACCAGTTAAAGATTCTCATGAATATTAATGCCAACAAGCTGCTGCTCCAATAAAGACCTGCTGACTTCAGAACCAGAACCAGAACCAGAACCTGGTACTGGGTCATGATGTCTTGGAGGATTTTAGTCAGTAAAATCATTCCAGGTTCTGATCAAAGTGTTGAAGCATCTATCATTGATTATTGATTTGTTCCTGTCAGATTCCAGGATTTCACTTTTCTAGACTGGATGACCTTTGACCTGCTTGACCTGAGGGGGATTTCTACACACTGGGGTCCGAATGCTGTCCTGTTCTGACCTCAGATCAGCAGGTCCAACTCAGTTACACAGAGAAACTAAATTAAACTCTGGATCCAGGAACAAACTCAGAAAATATTGATTAGATCAGAAGAAATGAACTTTGATTGATGATCAATTATATAGAATTATTCACAGAAATATCAATAATTATATCACTAAAATACCTCAATGTCTCCAGTCTGCAGCCTTCAGTCTGTAGAAAACCACAGAGATCCTTCAGTCCAGAACCTTCCAGGTTGGTTCCTCCCAGGTCCAGTACTGTCAGACGGGTCGGGTTGGACTTCAGAGCTGAGACAAATAATCACAGCTGATCTTTGACAAACTGCAGTCCTCCAACCTGAATAAAGAATAAAATGTGAACCAACAGGATGCAGGTTAACCAGTCCAACAGAACCAGTTAAAGATTCTCATGAATATTAATGCCAACAAGCTGCTGCTCCAATAAAGACCTGCTGACTTCAGAACCAGAACCAGAACCAGAACCTGGTACTGGGTCATGATGTCTTGGAGGATTTTAGTCAGTAAAATCATTCCAGGTTCTGATCAAAGTGTTGAAGCATCTATCATTGATTATTGATTTGTTCCTGTCAGATTCCAGGATTTCACTTTTCTAGACTGGATGACCTTTGACCTGCTTGACCTGAGGGGGATTTCTACACACTGGGGTCCGAATGCTGTCCTGTTCTGACCTCAGATCAGCAGGTCCAACTCAGTTACACAGAGAAACTAAATTAAACTCTGGATCCAGGAACAAACTCAGAAAATATTGATTAGATCAGAAGAAATGAACTTTGATTGATGATCAATTATATAGAATTATTCACAGAAATATCAATAATTATATCATTAAAATACCTCAATGTCTCCAGTCTGCAGCAGCCTTCAGTCTGTAGAAAACCACAGAGATCCTTCAGTCCAGAACCTTCCAGGTTGGTTCTGTTCAGGTCCAGTACTGTCAGACGGGTCGGGTTGGACTTCAGAGCTGAGAACAGAGACGTCCAGCTGGTCTCTGAGAAACTGCAGTAAGTCAATCTGAATAAGAATAAAAGATGTGAACCAACAGGATGCAGTTAAAACTGAAATATGAACAAATCAATAATAAAATGTATAAATTAATTTCCCTGAATGTAAAAGAAACATGATGAACTGATTCTAACATCTGATCCAGTCAAACTGGTTTAAAGAGTCCAAACCAGCAGAACCAGAACATTTGATCAACAAAGAAAGTCAAAGTTTGTCTCAAAGTTTCTGAGGATCTTAAACTCAGTGGATGTTTTTCTCTCCATGTTTCCTTCCAGGCTCTGGATTCTCCGACTGCTCTGTCCATCATTGATCTGCTGATATTTTATGGCTCCAGTTTTTTCTTCATTAATCTATTAATGATGTTTTTCTTGCTGCTTGTATTTGAACTGCAGCTCATTGCTCAGTATGACAGATGGAAACGGGTTGATTTCAATCCTTTTATCATATCATCACATTCTGAAAGTTGATCATTTTGTGCTGATTCAGTTTCTGAACCATCAACTAGAAAATTTGATCCTTTTCTCTGTGAGGTCATTGTGGGTCATTTGGTTCTGGTTCTGAATCGTTCATCAGAGACGCTGCAGAAATGGGAATATGATCAGGATATCAGCATCTTTAATCTGGTCTAGTTAAAGCACTGCAACACCTGGACTCTGTAAACCTGGACTGGATCATCATCAACTAATAGCAGGAGATTTAAAGCTAATGTGGGATTTATGGATCTTCAATAAAGGGACATTTCATGTTGACCTTTGACCTGCTTGACCTGAGGGGGATTTCTACACACTGGGGTCCGAATGCTGTCCTGTTCTGACCTCAGATCAGCAGGTTCAACTCAGTTACACAGAGAAACTAAATTAAACTCTGGATCCAGGAACAAACTCAGAAAATATTGATTAGATCAGAAGAAATGAACTTTGATTGATGATCAATTATATAGAAATATTCACAGAAATATCAATAATTATATCATTAAAATACCTCAATGTCTCCAGTCTGCAGCCTTCAGTCTGTAGAAAACCACAGAGATCCTTCAGTCCAGAACCTTCCAGGTTGGTTCTGATCAGGTCCAGTTCTGTCAGATGGGTCGGTTGGACTTCAGAGCTGAGAACAGAGACGTCCAGCTGGTCTCTGAGAAACTGCATCTCTCCAATCTGAATAAAGAATAAAAGATGTGAACCAACAGGATGCAGTTAAAACTGAAATATGAACAAATCAATAATAAAATGTATAAATTAATTTCCCTGAATGTAAAAGAAACATGATGAACTGATTCTAACATCTGATCCAGTCAAACTGGTTTAAAGAGTCCAAACCAGCAGAACCAGAACATTTGATCAACAAAGAAAGTCAAAGTTTGTCTCAAAGTTTCTGAGGATCTTAAACTCAGTGGATGTTTTTCTCTCCATGTTTCCTTCCAGGCTCTGGATTCTCCCGACTGCTCTGTCCATCATTGATCTGCTGATATTTTATGGCTCCAGTTTTTCTTCATTAATCTATTAATGATGTTTTTCTTGCTGCTTGTATTTGAACTGCAGCTCATTGCTCAGTATGACAGATGGAAACGGGTTGATTTCAATCCTTTTATCATATCATCACATTCTGAAAGTTGATCATTTTGTGCTGATTCAGTTTCTGAACCATCAACTAGAAAATATTGATCCTTTTCTCTGTGAGGTCATTGTGGTCATTTGGTTCTGGTTCTGAATCGTTCATCAGAGATGCTGCAGAATGGGAATATTGATCAGGATATCAGCATCTTTAATCTGGGTCTAGTTAAGCACTGCAACACCTGGACTCTGTAAACCTGGACTGGATCATCATCAACTAATAGCAGGAGATTTAAAGCTAATGTGGGATTTATGGATCTTCAATAAAGGGACATT
The DNA here is from genome assembly GCF_027474105.1 of Poeciliopsis prolifica. Classification (NCBI taxonomy): domain Eukaryota; kingdom Metazoa; phylum Chordata; class Actinopteri; order Cyprinodontiformes; family Poeciliidae; genus Poeciliopsis; species Poeciliopsis prolifica. Next base: position 118,296 of record NW_026562546.1, read on the forward strand.
TCATGTTGACCTTTGACCTGCTTGACCTGAGGGGGATTTCTACACACTGGGGTCCGAATGCTGTCCTGTTCTGACCTCAGATCAGCAGGTCCAACTCAGTTACACAGAGAAACTAAATTAAACTCTGGATCCAGGAACAAACTCAGAAAATATTGATTAGATCAGAAGAAATGAACTTTGATTTATGATCAATTATATAGAATTATTCACAGAAATATCAATAATTATATCATTAAAATACTTCAATGTCTCCAGTCTGCAGCCTTCAGTCTGTAGAAAACCACAGAGATCCTTCAGTCCAGAACCTTCCAGGCTGGTTCCTCTCAGGTTCAGTCCTTTCAGATGGGTCGGGTTGGACTTCAGAGCTGAGAACAGAGACGTCCAGCTGGTCTCTGATAAAACTGCAGCCACTCAATCTGAATAAAGAATAAAAGATGTGAACCAACAGGATGCAGTTAAAACTGAAATATGAACAAATCAATAATAAAATGTATAAATTAATTTCCCTGAATGTAAAAGAAACATGATGAACTGATTCTAACATCTGATCCAGTCAAACTGGTTTAAAGAGTCCAAACCAGCAGAACCAGAACATTTGATCAACAAAGAAAGTCAAAGTTTGTCTCAAAGTTTCTGAGGATCTTAAACTCAGTGGATGTTTTTCTCTCCATGTTTCCTTCCAGGCTCTGGATTCTCCGACTGCTCTGTCCATCATTGATCTGCTGATATTTTATGGCTCCAGTTTTTCTTCATTAATCTATTAATGATGTTTTTCTTGCTGCTTGTATTTGAACTGCAGCTCATTGCTCAGTATGACAGATGGAAACGGGTTGATTTCAATCCTTTTATAATATCATCACATTCTGAAAGTTGATCATTTTGTGCTGATTCAGTTTCTGAACCATCAACTAGAAAATATTGATCCTTTTCTCTGTGAGGTCATTGTGGGTCATTTGGTTCTGGTTCTGAATCGTTCATCAGAGACGCTGCAGAAATGGGAATATTGATCAGGATATCAGCTTCTTTAATCTGGTCTAGTTAAAGCACTGCAACACCTGGACTCTGTGAACCTGGACTGGATCATCATCAACTAATAGCAGGAGATTTAAGACTAATGTGGGATTTATGGATCTTCAATAAAGGGACATTTCATGTTGACCTTTGACCTGCTTGACCTGAGGGGGATTTCTACACACTGGGGTCCGAATGCTGTCCTGTTCTGACCTCAGATCAGCAGGTTCAACTCAGTTACACAGAGAAACTAATTAAACTCTGGATCCAGGAACAAACTCAGAAAATATTGATTAGATCAGAAGAAATGAACTTTGATTGATGATCAATTATATAGAATTATTCACAGAAATATCAATAATTATATCATTAAAATACCTCAATATCTCCAGTCTGCAGCCTTCAGTCTGTAGAAAACCACAGAGATCCTTCAGTCCAGAACCTTCCAGGTTGGTTCTGTTCACTCCAGTTCTGTCAGATGGGTCGGGTTGGACTTCAGAGCTGAGAACAGAGACGTCCAGCTGGTCTCTGATAAACTGCATTGATCCAATCTGAATAAAGAATAAAAGATGTAACCAACAGGATGCAGTTAAAACTGAAATATGAACAAATCAATAATAAAATGTATAAATTAATTTCCCTGAATGTAAAAGAAACATGATGAACTGATTCTAACATCTGATCCAGTCAAACTGGTTTAAAGAGTCCAAACCAGCAGAACCAGAACATTTGATCAACAAAGAAACTCAAAGTTTTCTATCAGCCTGGATGAGTTGAGCTATTTCTGCTGGTTCCTGATCATCAGACCCGACTTGGTAACTGGATCAGAACCAGTCAGGTTCTTCATTAATGGCCTTTGGGTTCCTATTAAAGCTGCTGAAAGCCAATGGAGGCCATTATTTCCTCAGGAGACGGTTCCTCTGACCCGGCCCAACAGAACCACAGCCTCAGGACAAAGCTGAGGAACCTGCTGCTGCTGCAAACCTCACTTTCATTCATTGCATCTAGATTTGCTTTCTACAATCAGTGGTTTCTTAGACGTTCATTAATGAGGATTTGAACTCGTCAGTGTTTGTGGCTCTGGAGGATCAACATTTCATTCTGATGTAAAGAATCAGAAATAAAAGCATCTGAATCTTTACCAAACTGAAACATCTCCATCATTCATTCACAGCATTTCAATTATTTTACTCATTTTGTTCATCAAAAAATTTTAAAGAGAAAAACTGAAAAACAAAGTTCAATAATCTCAAAGTCTGAAATAAGAAAATAATTAATAAGGTCAAAAGTTTTAGAGATTTTATTCTCATGATTAAACAGGTTGTTTTAAAATAATATATATTAACATTAAATTGATTAACTATTGATTAAAGAATCAATAAATGATTTTATTGAATAAATAGAGAAAACAAACCTCAGATTCTTCACTTTACTGACTGAATTCTCCAGGATCTCAACCAGATGATTCACGTCAGATTCTCTAGCAATATATATTTTCGATCTGATTTATTTCCAGTTCAGTCAGATCTGGGTTGGACTTCAGAGCCGAGGCCAAAACTTCACATTCAGCCTTTCGGAGCAAGCAGCCACCAAGTCTGTGATTAGAGAAGAAATAAATTCAGTTCTAATGAAATCAATCTGGATCATAAACAGACTAAAATATGATAACAGTGATGTCATCATCTGATCATCATCTGATCATCATCTGATCATCATCTGATCAATATCTGATCAATATCTGATCAATATCTACTGAGTTTGACCCCACAGAGAATCTGTGCAGTTCCTGGTTAAAGTCCAGGTTCTGGTTCTGGTCCAGGTTCTGGTTCTGGTTCTGGTCCAGGTTCTGGTTCTGGTCCAGGTTCTGGTTCTGGTTCTGGTTCTGGTCCAGGTTCTGGTCCAGGTTCTGGTTCTGGTCCAGGTCCAGGTTCTGGTTCTGGTTCTGGTCCAGGTTCTGGTTCTGGTCCTGGTCCTGGTTCTGGTTCTTGTTCTGGTCCCGGTTCTGGTTCTGGTTGTGGTTCTGGTCCAGGTTCTGGTTCTGGTTCTGGTCCAGGCTTCATGTCCTCAGACCTTCAGCTGCAGTCAGATGTTGAAGATCTTCTATCATCAGTGAAGGAAAGTTCAGTTTCTCTGCAGCAGCTGATGAAGAGGCTGACTGAGCTGAATGAAGGAAACGACTGGAGATGATGGAGAGGAGAGGAACTGCTCACAGCTCTGACTTGGACTAGACCGTTTAGACCAGTGCTTCTCAATTATTTTCCGTTACGCCCCCCCTAGCAAGAAGAAAACTATTCGCGCCCCCCACTCCCCACCGTGACTATCCATCTCTGCATCTTATTAACATTTTTTTCGCTGAAAAAACTCTAGCGGCTTATCGGCGTGATTGGGATGTAACGTATTTAAGTGACGCGCTAATTTATTTGGCTTCATGCTGTCCGCTGCGAGCATTTTTAGACACAGCAAACACACCGGTCTTTCCTCTTCTCCAACTGTATCAGTGAAGCCAAGCGCTAAATATGCTTCGTCGTATTTCCTTCTTAGCTTTCGGTTGACTTTCTGTTGTTCATTATCTTTGTCTCTCTCCGCTTTTCTTTTCATCCCTGTGAAAAACTTTTTCATGTTGGGGGTTGTTGAATAACGGAGGCCATAGACAGAACGCAGTCGGAGCTTTTTGTTGACTTAACACTGTTAACCAAGGCAAACCTGTTGTCTTGTAAGTCGTAAAATGTTGCACTGTCGCAAACGTGACAGAAGTAACAATGAGAGCGCCACTGCCGCCTACTGTGCGCAATTACACTTTATACTAGTAAGGCCAAAAAAAAGCCTGTTCCCCAGGTATCGCACCGCGCCCCCCAAAGGGGGCCCGCCCCACTATTTGAGAAGCACTGGTTTAGACCAAGCAGGAAGTGAGTTATAATGAAGTGAGCAGAACAGGAAGTCCAGCTGCTGTGGACCTCTGGCATCTCTGGTTTGTTGAGCCAATATCTGCTGCATCATCATGAATAATAGTAATATATTGTATAGAAACATGTTTCCCAGCAGCAGGTTATTAAATGCTGCCACAGAGGAAACTGGGAGCAGAACAAACATGATGCTCCAGTTCTGTCTCCGTTCATCTGCTGGATTTGATGCTTTAACAAAGTAGAAAGTGGACAGTCGTCAACCTGCTGCAGCTAAAAGCTTCACGTTGTTCTGGTCGTCCTGCAGAGCAGCAGCAGAACCGGTCCTGCTGCTCCTTCCGGTCTGAACCGTCTGGACTGGGTCAGAACCGGGTCCAGGTGACCCAGGATCTGCAGATGATCCTCATTAATGTCTGCACACATTGAGATGAGACAGACTGATAAACTCTCAGTCCATCAGTCTGATCTACTATAGTGATGATATGGATCATGGTGGACAGAACCAGAACCAGAGTGTTTGGGTCCATTTTTCATGATGAAGCAGTGAAATTTCTCCAGTAACTAGAAGATGTTGGGATCCATTTTCTGCTGCATGGATCATAGAGAATCTCCTGATTCAATGTGTTGACAGTAAGTAATGATTATTAGGAACATTTTGGACTCAAAGTATCAGATATTGATATGAAACTGGCACTTTCACTAAAATCATTTTCTGGTCTCCAGCAAAATTAAAACGTCTCAGACAGCAGAGGCGGAGACAGAGGGGTGGCAGGGATTGCATTTGCCACCCCCAACAGAGGCCTTGCCACCCTACTGCCACCCCACTGGAAATGGTCATTTTAAAATATACTTATGAGATCGGCAAAGACCCGGGCCGGACCCGGGACGGACCAGCGCCAGAACAGGACCGGACCCGGGCCAGACCAGGACCGGACCGGGCCAGACCCGAGCCAGACCAGCGCAAGACCAGGGACAGACCCGGGCCAGGAAAGGGCCGGATCCGGGCCAGACCAGGGCCTGGAAAGGGCCGGATCCAGGCCGGACCAGCGCCGGACCAGCGCCTGACCAGCGCCAGACCAGGGCCGGACCAGGGCCAGCCCAGGGCCAGATCCGGGCCGGACAAGGGCAAGACCAGGGATAGACCCTGGCCAGGAAAGGGCCGGACTCGGGCCGGACTCGGGCCGGATCCGGGCCGGACCAGGGCCGGGCCACGGCAAAACCAGGGCCAGGAAAGGGCCGGATCCGGGCCGGAGCCGGGCCAGACCAGCGCAAGACCAGGGACAGACCCGGGCCAGGAAAGGGCCGGATCCGGGCCAGACCAGGGCCTGGAAAGGGCCTGATCCGGGCCGGACCACGGCCGGACCCGGGCGGACCAGGGCCGGACCAGCGCCGGACCAGCGCCAGACCAGGACCGGACCCGGGGTCAGACCAGGTCCGGACCGGGCCAGACCAGGGCCGGACCAGGGCCAGCCCAGGGCCAGATCCGGGCCGGACCAGCGCAAGACCAGGGATAGACCCGGGCCAGGAAAGGGCCGGACTCGGGCCGAACCTGGGCCGGATCCGGGCCGGACCAGGGCCGTGCCACGGCAAAACCAGGGCCAGGAAAGGGCCGGATCCGGGCCGACCCGGGCCAGACCAGCGCAAGACCAGGGCCAGACCAGGGCCGGACCGAGCCGGATCAGGGCCGGACCAGGGCCAGGCCACGGCAAAACCAGGGACGGACCGGGCCAGACCAGGACCGGACCAGGGCCAGGCCAGGGCCAGATCCGGGCCGGACCAGCGCAAGACCAGGGATAGACCCGGGCCAGGAAGGGCCGGACTCGGGCCGAACCTGGGCGGGATCCGGGCCGGACCAGGGCCGGGCGACGGCAAAACCAGGGCCAGGAAAGGGCCAGACCCGAGTCAGACCAGCGCAAGACCAGGGACAGACCCGGGCCAGGAAAGGGCCGGACCCGGGCGGACCAGCGCCGGACCAGCGCCAGACCAGGACCGGACCGGGCCAGACCAGGGCCGGACCAGGGCCAGCCCAGGGCCAGATCCGGGCCGGACCAGCACAAGACCAGGGATAGACCCAGGCCAGGAAAGGGCCGGAATCGGGCCGAACCTGGGCCGGATCCGGGCCGGACCAGGGCCGGGCCACGGCAAAAACCAGGGCCAGGAAAGGGCCGGATCCTGGCCGGACCCGAGCCAGACCAGCGCAAGACCAGGGATAGACCCGGGCCAGGAAAGGGCCGGACTCGGGCCGAACTGGGCCGGATCCGGGCCAGACCAGGGCCGGATCTGGGCCAGACCAGGGCCTGGAAAGGGCCGGACCCGGGCCGGACCAGCGCAAGACCATCATTTGTATATGGACCCCTGTGATAAAGCCTTGCTCACCCTTTGGCCACCCTTGAAAAAAAGTCGAGCTCCGCCACTGCAGACAGAAACAGTTTATATTAAAAATCCTGTTTTATGAATCATGTTTGGTGGATGAATCATAAAAATGTGACAGATGAGAGACGTCTGATCATGCAGAGTGTTTCTGACTCCATTTGGCTCATGAACCAAAGAAACCCTGTGGAGAATCAACAATAATTATAGTTTATTAATGACACTAAATTTAACAGATTTCAGGAAAAACGACTCAAAGATGATTTGAACCAAAACAACACAGAGGATTTTTCTCCCTGGATTTTATGGGACGAAGCAAAAACTTTAATTATCTGGTTCTCTAACGAGAAAGAGAGAAATGTTTAAAAGATTAGAAAAACTAAATCTCTTCAAATACAACGTATGGAAAATAATAATAATAACAAATCAGAGAAACAGGAGAAAACTGTTTCTATGAAACCAGATGGAGGAAAAGGATAAATTTATTCAACTCAACTATTATGGAAATAGATCAAAGCAAAGAAACTGATAGCAAACTAATAGATTTATCAATAAATTAAAATCCAACAGATAAAGACACCGATCTCTAAAACACATGAAATCTGTTGAATGATCCTCCACTCAGTTCTGCTCTCAGCCTCATGCAGTTTTTGCTGCTGCTCTGGATTCACCATCGATAGGAACAGATCAAAATCATCCACTAACAACTAATCACTGATCAATAAAGTCATTAAAGACTGAAAGGGAATCAGACGGCAGGTGAGGAGGCGGCTGCTGAAGGATTGATTAGATCAGAACTTTGTGGAGGGGAAACGCCGCCATCTTGGATCAGAGCAGAGATGTCAGTGATTCCTAAAACCTGGTAAAGATGAAACTGGATGTGGTCATAAACCAACATCAGTTTGAAACATTGATTACAGGATCACTGCAGCAACACTGGATAAATATTATAATCCCAGGAATTACAGACACAGATCAGATTTAATCTGGTTTTATCATCAACATTCAAACCAATGACAACGTGGGCTCCTGACCTCACAGGTCAAAGGTTAAACAGAATCAATAAAGTCATTTAGATGCTGAAAAGGCTTTTGATTCAATGTGTTGGAAATATCTTTATTGAGCTCTGGACAGATTTGGCTTTAATAATCAGATTATAGGTTGTTTCAGTCTGTATGAATCACATTCTGCCAGGATTAAGATAATGTGGATTATCAGATTCAGAAAGGGTCTGTGGCCGAGGCTGAACCCTCATCGCCACGTTGCTGCTTTTATTGATCCATCAGAGAACAACAACATTATGGGAGGAACTATTAAGGAAACAAGACCAGACGATGAGCTGCTAACGCTAACTGCTAACGCTAACTGCTAACGCTAACTGCTAACGCTAACTGACCCGGAGTTAGCCGACCTGATAGCACAGGATGCTACGTCAACGATGGATTATAGTCAGAATGGTTGATTTCTGGTCCATAATCAATGATCAATCAGCAAAACAATCATCAAATTCTAGTCAGAACCAAAGTTGAAAATGTGTCAACGAATCATTTGAGGTTGAAATTGATGAATCAAACGCCGATAAACTGATCAATATCTGTTATCGGCAGATATTGATCGAGTCAATATCTGATCTATATTAAATCAATAAATGCTTTCCCAAACTCCCTCTCAGTACTTTGGTTCTTGGTTTGGTGAAACTGAACTGGATCTTTATCAGCATTTGGACATTTTTAATTAATTTAATCAACTTATTTTTCAGTGTTTGTGGTTAATGGAGGATTGAACCAGTTATTGATGACTTTAACCCCTGTATATATTGTCAATAATTGTTCCAACTGCAGTTCAAATCACCTTTTGCTCTATTTTTCTGTCTCTGGTGTTAAATCAATCCTGATTTGATCTTTAGGTTTTCTGATAAACACTTTATTTTAAAAAATTGACTCATTTTTACCACGAGCTGCAGCATCATAAATGCTGCAGCATAGGCAACATTTATGATGCTGCACTATGCTGCAGCATTTATGATGCTACAGCATAGTGCAGCATCATAAATGCTGCAGCTTGATAGCTAAATGTAACTGTATGTGTCGACTAGCATTAGATAAATATTCATGAATATTCATCATTAACTTAGCAGTGAGTGTACATCAATCAATCAGATTGACTGATTGACTGATTGATTGATTGATTGAGTGTACATGGGAACCGAACGCTTTGTGTTTGTTCTCAGACCTGTAACCAGTTTCCCTACTTAATATTTCTGCTTGTTACAAAACGTCTCTCTTGCTCGCAGAACCTGGTTTTTAGCAGAATGCTCTCAGAGTCAAGATAAGCAACCAGCAGCTTCTGCATGCTGAGTTTTAAATTAACACCACAAAGGAGCAGCAGACACGAACAGACAGTCAGTTTGACACAAACTTATTTTAATCTCATCAGAGAACATGTGAAATTTCCTCCCCAGAATGTTTTAATGTTTTCCTGGGCGAATAACATGCAACACTGATGCTGATGATGATGATGATGATCAGAACATTCACATTAGACTGGAAGGAAATAATTAAGGAAATTCATCCAGTGGAGAGACTGACTGTCATGAAGACTTTGCTGATCAATAAAAAATATTGGAAGAGAAGAAACCTGAACCTGAACCAACTGGAGGATCAATGTAATCATCTAGTTTTTATTGTGAAAGTTCTCACTTTGGGTTTTATTGTTTTATTATTTAATTGTCTTTGTTCAACAAGATACTTTGCAGCTTTTGTTAGTGGAGGTTTGAATGTTCAAAGTATTTATATTTCTGAAACTGTAAAACAACAAAATATAAGTTTATGAAAAATAATCCAGAGGATGAAGAAGTAGATAAAGAGCAAAAACATCCAGAATCAACTTGAAGACAGAAGAAGAAACAGGAGGACAATAGAGCTGAATCAGCATCACAATGAAAACATCTGGACTCACCGAGCCTTTCTGCAGTTCCTCACAGCTGGAACCAGTCTCCGTCGTCCCCATTCTGATGTGTTGTACTTCTCCAGGTCCAACTCATCCAGAACCTCTGACATCTGCAGCATGAAGGCCAGAGCTGAACAGTCACTCACTGAGAGCTCCTTCCCTGAATCCAGCAGCTGTTGGATCTCCTGATAAAATGAGACGTCGTTCATCTCCACCAGACAGTAGAAGATGTTGATGCTTCTGGCAGCAGAGATTCTATCAGTGTTCATCTCCTTCAGGTTGGTGATGATTCTCTGGATGGTTTCTGGACTGGGTCTCTGTCGACCCAGCAGATCTTCTAAGACTCTCTGGTTGGACTCCACAGTGAGACCATGAAGGAAGCGGACAAACAGGTCCAGGTGGCCATTTTTACTCCAGAGGGATTTCTCCATGACTTTCTTCATGAACTCATCTAGAGATGTTTCTCTGTATTCGTCTCCCAGGAACGTCTTGATCTCTCTCTGACTTCCTGCTGGTGAAGCAGTGGAGCATGTAGACTGCAGCCAGAAACTCCTGGATGCTCAGATGAACAAAGGAGTAGACGGAGACGTCGCCCGTTCCACTGTCCTTTTTAACATCTCAGTGAAAAACTCCTGAGAACAACGCAGCATCTTGGATGTTGATGCCGCACTGTGTGAGCTCTTTGTCATAGAAGATCAGGTTTCCCTTCAGCAGCTGATCAAAAGCCAGTTTTTCCTAGAGACTCAATCAGCTTCCTGTTCTCTGGACTCCAGATAGATTTGCTCTTTTTCCTCCATCATACTTTCCTCCTTGATTTGAGTTGAACCAGCAGGAACTTTATGTACATCTCAGTCAGAGTGTTGGGTAGTTTCTCTCTCTCTCGGTCTTCATCACATCCTCCAGAACTTTAGCAGTGATCCAGCAGAAGACGGGGATGTGACACATGATGTGGAGACTTTTTGGATTTATGGATGTGGGAGATGATCCTGCTGGCCTTCTCTTCATCATCTCTGAATCTCTTCCTGAAGTATTCCTCCTTCTGGGGGTCAGTGAACCCTCTGACCTCTGTCACCCATGTCAACACACTGAGCAGGGATCTGATTGGCTGCTGCAGGTCGTGTGGTTATCCAGAGGAGAGCAGAGGGAAGCAGTTCCTTCCTGATGAGGTTTGTCAGCAGAACATCCAGTGAGCTGGACTCTGTAACATCAGTCAGGATCAGATTGTTGTAGAAATCCAGACAAAGTCGACTTTCATCCAGACCATCAAAGATGAACAGAACCTGGAACGATTCAAAGTTTCTGATTCCTTTCGTTTTAGTGAATCGTTCATGAATCAGTTCTAATAAGCTGAACTTTTTCTCTTTCAGTAAATTCAGTTCTTTGAAGGTGAATGGAAATATGAACTCAATGTTCTGGTTGGTTTTGCCTTCAGCCCAGTCCAGAGTGAACTTCTGTGTTAACAGTTTTTCCCAATGCCAGCCACGCCCATGGTCATCACTGTTCTGATTGGTTGATCTCCTCCAGGTGGGACTTTAAAGATGTCTTCTCTTCTGACTGTTTCTTGTTTCCTGGATGCTGTTTCAATCTGTCTGACCTCATGTCCTGGTTGACCTCTCTAGTTGACCCCTCTGTGATGTAGAGCTCAGTGTAGATCTGGTTCAGATCGGTTTTATTCCATGTTCAGCGACGCCTTCAGAGAGACTCTGGATCTTCATCTTCAGAGACGCTTTAAGTTCAGGCTGATACAGACCAACAATATCTGAAAAAAAACAAACAAAATAAAAACAATTTGCTGGACTAAAAAAGTTACTGTTGTTTTTTCCATTCGTGTTTCCATTTTCCCTCATTTTCCTTCTGCTCTGAAACTCATCCTGCAGCCAAACCCCTGAAAGTTATTGCAACTTTTATCTGTTATTCGGGTTCAGCACCAACACCACTCAGTTCCCCAGTGCATCACAGGCCTCCATGCTTTACATGCCGTGCTGCCAGGAGAAGCTGTGTGCGTTTCTGCTTTTATTAAAAAGAAAAACATATTTTTGTTTCAAAGATATATTCTTTAATAAGCTTGACTGCAAGCCTCTCTTCAGGGAGAATAATTCCTGACAGAAAGACGAGTTTCTAGTTTTAACAGTGGATGCATTGAACAAGGACCAATCAGGTTGCTGCAGATCGTTTACAGGCTCAGCTCATCTCGGCTCAGCTTTATGGACATTAATATCATGAGGATGAGAATCCATGTGTCTTTGGAGAACTGATCAAGGAAGAAGTCAAGTTTAAATCCACTGCTTTAGCTGTGGCTCAATGTGAAGCTCAATGTTCACAGTGAGCTGCACTCAGAGTTCACATTTAGAGGTTTGTGTTGAGGTGAGAATGTGCAGCTGTGTGTTTGTGTCTCAACCTGCTGACTCTGTGTTTCTGCTCTAAAGTCTCAGTTCCCGGTTAGCCGCTGAGTTATTGCCAGAACATTGATCGGTACTGATTTCCTTCATTTTGGGAAATCAATAATCGGCCGATTTTATCCACTGATGTCATCAACCTGAGCAAAGAGCTAAAAAATCAACCAGTTTTCTTTTCTCTGTGATTTTTGACTGACAAATCAAACCTCCTGATCTGGTTCCTCCTCTTCCTCACTCATCACATTGACCTTTCACCTTATAATAATCGCTATTGATCACCACCAATCATCTGATTGGAAAAATCCAACATTTACACCACTGACCTTTGACCTGCAGATGAACCCGTTTCATCAGCAGGGTGACTCGTTTCCTGACTCTGCAGGTGTAGATCCCGCTGTCTGCCACTGAGGGGCGGTCCAGAGTCAGACTGAGGTCTTTAGTCTTCAGTGGGTCGTCACCCATCCTGGTTCTGCTGGTCAGGTTCTGTTCTTCAGGATCATCAGAACCGCTCGGATACACATGGACCGTCTTGTTCTCTCCGTCTCTCCACTCCACTCTGGCGCCACCTGGCAGGTAAATGTTGGTTCTGCAGGGCAGCAGGACAGATTTAACCCCTGAATCCACCTTAACCTGTGGAGCTGAGAGACACAGAGGACAAGATGAGAGAGAGACAGAGAGAGAGTGAGAGAGAGACCCTTCCTTCCTTCCTCCCTTGTAGTTTCTATCTTGGCCACTAGGGGCCGCAGCCATTTAGTGAGTGATGTTTAGTTCAGGAATCAGTGCAGATCAGTTGAAGTTGAGTTTGTTGGTAGTTTAAGTGTAATTATGACCATCAGTCTATTTGTGTTTCAGAGAATAATGTTTGTATTTTATAACTTTAGACCAGTCGGGCCCCAAGTGGGTCCTGGAGGGCCGGTTGCATCCTGCAGGTTTTATTCTCTCCTGGTACCAACAACCTGTTCAGCAGGTCAATGTTCTCCTAACGAGCCTCATTGGATCCAGTTGCATTAAATCTGAGACTGAAACATGCAGGTTTGGGCCCTCAGGGGCCACTTTGGGCCCCACTGCTTTAGACATTTTCTGTTTGCTCATTTTGCCCAGAAGAAGCTGAGTTTTACTTTAAAGTGGTGAATTCTGTTGTGTTTAGTTTCTCTCTTTTACTTTATTTAACTTTATCAATAACTAATGAAACATCCAAACTCCGCCCACTTCCACAGTCCTTCACTGACAGGAAGAGACTTTAAACCTGCTGCTAGTTTATAAATCACTGAACGATTAAAGATCTGCAGCTGCTGCATCAACCTGCTGGTTCTGGTTCTGCTCTGCATCCAGAACCAGAACCATGGAGAAGCAGCTTTCAGCTTCTATGCACCATAAATCTGGAACAAACTTCCAGAAAAGTGAAAAACAGCAGAAACACTGAGATCCTCTAACACAATGGTTCTGAAATGGGGGTACACGTACCCCCAGGGGTAAGCGAACCCCTGGGGGTATGTGGAGGTACTGCAGGGGGTACGTGAAGCTTTTCAAAATATCTTAAAAAAATCAGTTGGCTCCTCATAATAAGTCTTGGGAAAAATTATTTTGTAAAAAGTTTGATAAAATATAAATGTGTGTTCATGCACTGAATTTTATATTCAGTATTTAGTTTCAATATCCTTTAAAATAAAACGGACCCAGCGCACTGTTACCATTACTACACTGTAACTATGGAGACTGGCTAAAGCGTAGCAGCAATGCTGCTGAAAGTTCAGATAAAGAGAAAAAGAAGGCAAAACCAGAGCCGACAAAGTACAGAATGTACATGGAAAAGTATGTGTTAATGGGATTTATGTCCATGATCTCTGACCCCCCAGGCACTGTGTTTTTTTTGCGGGGAGAAATTAGCCAAGGCTAGCACGCAGCCGGCTAGCACGCAGCCGGCTAGCACGCAGCCGGCTAGCACGCAGCCGGCTAGCACGCAGCCGGCTAGCACGCAGCCGGCTAGCACGCAGCCGGCTAGCATGCAGCCGGCTAGCATGCAGCCGGCTAGCATGCAGCCGGCTAGCATGCAGCCGGCTAGCACCTTTCTGTACATATAAATCTGGAACAAACTTCCAGAAAAGTGAAAAACAGCAGAAACACTGAGATCCTCTAACAGACTGTAGAGAAGCAGCAGCTGCTGGTTCTGGTTCTGTTCATGTTTCTGATGCTGCATTTGATCTGAACATGAATGAACACAAGGATCTGAACTGATGACAGGAACAAACTGTTGACCTCTGACCCTAGGACAGGTCACATGATCTCTCTCACATTCTGGGTCAGAAACATTCAGACTCACCTGGCAGGAAATAACCTTTAAAATGATATAAAAATCCTGCAGAGACGATGAGAACCAGAACCAGCAGAACCAGCAGAGCTGTGGCCCAGGATGGAAAGGGTTCTGTGGAAAACAGAGAAAGATTGACCTCACTCTGACCTTTGACCTTTACCAGCAGCTCTGACCTGATGCTCTGACCTTTCTGTACATATTTCAGAACCAGCGTGTGTCTCAGGACGTCCTGGTCTCTGTAGACGGTGCAGACGTAGCGTCCAGCGTCTCTGTGTGTGGGATTCCTCAGGGTCAGGCCGACGTCTCCGGTCCTCAGGAAATCTTGGTCCATCTCTGTTCGGTCGCGGTAAAATCCGTCCTGGTTTCTCTGGTTGCTGCTTGAGTGAACCATCATAAATTCTGGTTCTGAGCGGGTCCACTCCACTACTGTGTCCTCAGGAAGGCGGGACGATGTTGTGCAGGGCAGGACGACAGAATCTGACCCCTCAGTGACCTCGACCTCCTGCTGATCAGCTGAGAGGAAATAAAGAAGAAAATGATCAGAAACAGTTTGGATCATTTTCTGCTTTCATGTCAGATTTAGTCTCATCACTGTCTCCATGGTTACAGACACTATGATCAATTATTCATTTTTCTCATTTGAAACAAATTCATTCATTCATAGAACTTTAACATAGGTTGTGCTGCTTGTTTATCTGACCTTGACCTTCAGGTGAATCTGTTTCACGTTCCGTTCTTCTCTTCCATTAGAGATGCTGCAGCTGTAGTTTCCTCCATCAATCTGCTCAGGTTTCCTCAGAGTCAGGCTGAAGTTTCCAGTGTCCAGAGCGTCAGGATTCATGGAGGTCCGGTTCCTGAAACGCTGGTTCTGGTTCTGAAGATCGTCGCCGTTTTCTCTCTGCAGGTGGACGGAGTTCGGACTGAGGTCACTGCGAGTCCAGATGAGTAACGGATTGTCTTCAGGTATTTGACCAGAGTAGATGCAGGGCCAGGACAGACTCCGCCCCCTCATTGACCTCCACCACTCCTCCCAGTGCATGCTGGGAAACTGAGGACACAAGATGAGGGTTTAGTGTAGAAATAATGATCAGTTCTTCACTAGAGATGAAAGATTTCAGTCTGTCTGCTAAACGGCTCAGTGATCCTGAACTCTGATCTGTTATGTAACATTAACTCACATTGAGCAAAAGTCAGAAAACTGATAAAAGTGCATTAAAATAAATACATTTAAAACTGAAAGATGGAAACAGATGAAACTGAAAAAGCATGAATGTTTTCAGAGTTGCTGTTTATTAGCAGAAATCCTGCTGTCAGTTTTCAGCTTGTTTTATCTATTTGATAAGAAAGATTTTTGTTTTAGTATCTTGTGATTGTTGGGCAGATTTTATTTCTGTGACTTTATAAAAAAAATAAAATTCTTCTGACTTTATTTTCTGGGTTTCTGGTTCTGATTCTTTCTAGTTACAGAGTTTAAACCTTCCAGTAACTTTCAGTCACTTTCTGCTGTGAAACTGAAGCGTTTTGTTGATCAAACAACAATCTGGACATTTCTAAAGAATCGCTGTTTGATCCAAAAAACTCATCATTTCATTCTGAATATCATCCACAGATCAACCAGTAAACCAGAGAAGAACCGGACCCACCAGAACCTGGTTCTCCTTTAATGGTCAGACCAGCATCATGCATCAGCAGCAGAACATTATGACCACCAACCTGAGACTGAGGTGAATTCAGGAGAAATAAACTACAACCAGCAGGCGGCCATCTTGGATTCAAATGAACATGAATGTGAAAAACTGAAGGCAGGAAGGAAACGCAGAACCTTCAACATCTGCAAACATTCATCACTGGTTTCTGGGAGCTAAAGTCCAGATTACTGGTCTGAATGGGTCTCAGTGGTTCTGAAGCTCACAGAACTACAACCTGATAGAAAACATCAGAACCAGATCAGCTGCTGAACCCAAAAACAGAGAAATTGAATCCAGACAGGAAACGGCAAAGTGGAGCCACTGGTTGGATGGAAGAGACCAGAATCCAACCAGCAACAATAAACCAGTGAGATCTACTGGGAGGACTGGTGAGAGACGAGTCGCTGGAACCAGAACCTGAGGTTCTGATCCAGAACCATCAACCAGCTGAGGTCACCAGGGTCATTTAGAGAGAAGAACGGACCAGAACCCAGAAGCTCTGAGTCTGATCAGCAGCTTGCAGAGACTGGAGAGGATGAGGAGCGAGAGGAAGGTGATCTTACCGAGCAGGAGGATCATCATCATCATCATCATCATCATCATCATCATCATCTTCCTCTCAGAACAGAGAGTCGTCCATCAGATCCCAGCAGCGGATCACCTCTGACTCCAGATCACCGTTTCTACTGGAACCAGCAGAGACACGCAGGAAGAAACTCCACTGCTGATTGGCTGATTCAGACGCTGCTGAACCGGTTCTGATCCAGTTCTGAGGAAAGGCGGGACCTTCAGTTTCCTCATTCAGCCATGGAGCTGTGAGGAGGTTAAAGGTCAGGACCTTCAGTTTCCTCATAGTTTTGTTGGAGTTTCATCATTTCTGTCTCTGTGATCCCCAGGTCCGTTTACCGGTTTCAGGACCGACCAGAACCCTGAGAATAATGAGATTTGGTTTTATAAAAACAGGTTTTAATGCTGAAAATGATCAGGTGTTACAAGCCATAATGTGATCCAAACGGATCAGAACCAACTTTATCCTGATGTTTTTATGGTGTTACTAACTCACCTGATCCTCCTTCACTGCTGAACATAAACTTCTTTAACCTTTGTCTCTTTTAGCCTGGAGGCTTTAAGTTGTTCAAATAGTTTCTCAAACGTTTCCAACGACAGTTAAAAACCTGCAGAGTTACAAACAGGTTTTAACTTGCTGCAGCCGTTCACTGGAAGATGTTTATCAGTTTCTGTCTCTGCTGTGCAGGAATGTTTCCTCCTTCCTCAGTTTGCTCATTTAGTTTTTTGTAAATTAAATGATTTGCTCTCTATTGGTGCCTGGTTCTGGTTCTGGTTCTGATCAGAAGATCTGGACAGATTGATGGTTTTCCAGCCTGTCGGCTCTGCAGCCTCCAGTTCTTCATCAACCAGTTTGAACATTTATTATAACCTGAGAAAAAACAGAGGAAACGTTTTCATGACTGTAGATTAGTAAAAAGATTAAAGGTAAAAAATAATGAACAACATCTAAAAATGAAACATTACTGTGTAAAAGTTTTAAAGCCGTCAGTTTGATTCAATCTTGGTGTAAAAAACGTCTTTTGACTGTGATCAGCTTTACAGGAACATTATTATCTCCTCTGCATCTCCACTGTATTGATCCAGATATTAATCAATAATCTGGGCAGAAGAAAAAGACCCAGAAAGGAGGAAATAGTTTTTATCATCCAGTAACTTGTGGATGTTTGTTGTTAAAGTTTCAGTCAGTCGGATCCATTCAGTCGTCTTTCACTACATGACCGACTTCAGTTCCTGATCCTGTTTAAAATAGTTTTTGTTTACTTTTAGAAATAAAAAACAAATGATTAATAAATTACAAACATTTCAGAATAATTCAAGAACCCTGGCAGGAAGGTCAAAGGTCACCATAGACATTAATTAGCATTAGCATTAGCTAACATAATTCAACTGCTACACATTTAATTATCTTTTTAGCTCTGATGCTAAATTTTGGCCAGAAAGTTCATTTAAAAATAAATAATTACAATAATAATAATAATAAATAAAGAATCTGAAACATAGTTCTGAACATTTTTAAAGTTTAACATTTTCCTAAATGACAAAAATTTATTTTCAATTCAAGCTTTTTCAGTTTATAATCTTTTTTATTTTTCATTTTATCTTTGGTCTTTCCATGATGATTCTCACCTGATCCTCCTTCACTACTGAACATAAACTTCTTTAATCTTTGGCCTCTCTTAGATGGAGGCTTTAAGTTTTTCAACTAGTTTGTCTCAAACGTTTCCAACGAAAATTAAAAACCTGCAGAGTTACAAACAGGTTTTAACTTGCTGCAGCCGTTCCCTGGAAGATGTTTACCAGTTTTCTGTCTCTGCTGTGCAGGAATGTTTCCTCGTTGCCAACATGTCTGAAAAAAAAAGGTTCAACCTCCAAACATTAAGATCCGTCCAGCAGGAACCTTTTCTGATGTGTCATAAATGGAAGGTGAAGTTTCAGATCAATGTTAATCAAACTAGTAAATATCATTTAACACAAAATTCCTGATGCAGGAATTACCTGGGAACACTTCAGGGTGGGGTCATAAGGTCGTCCATCAGCGGCCCGCTGCGTTTTTGGGTTAAAATATTACAAAGTTTTGAGTGTCATAATTCAGAGGAGGGTTGTGAAGCCCTCCTCTGATTGTTTTACTGATAAAAAGTGAATAATCTGTTTCTCCTGATCTTATTGTTCCTGACTCACCTCAGGCTCCGCCCCTTCTCACTACGGTACAACAGTATCAGCCCGGCAGGCTGATGAAGCAGAGGAAACCCTGACTTCTAGTTCTAGTTGGTCTCTTGCTGCTCTTGGTCTGGTCCCTCACTAGGAGCCAGTGACTAATAACTTCAGCAAAACACATGAGCTTCTTTTCAGTCAATTATTTCTTAATATTGATGAATCATGCAGATTATTTCACTGATAACATTTATAACATTTACCCAAATTATGAGTGAAACAATCTTCCAATTAAATAAGTAACTAATTCTACTGGCAAAATTGAATAAATTATAGGTAAATCTTTATTATTGCAAACCTTCATTCTGTCCACCAGGAGGCAGAAATGAGTAACAGATGTTTATTTAAGACTCATTTAATCATCAGATAAAAGCTTTACATTTAATAACATTCTAAAAACAGCAGAAATTCTCAGGAAAAACATAAAAAAACAACAAAGTTATAAAAATGAGTCATAGGAGACAAGAATATGATTAAAACCAGCAGAATAACAATTAAATGATCATAATGTCCATCATATTAATGTTAACCTAAATATCTATTTTCATTTGATTTTATCTCTGATTTGACTAAATGTGTTTAAATTGTCCTTCTGTGTTTCCATCCAGTTCAAACTGACTTCAGGTTCTTCAGACTTCACACAGTCAGACATTAGAAGCAGAAACTATTGAGCAGGTTTCCTCCTGTTTCTCATCCTCATACAAATATTTACACAACAGTGAAACTTCTCGGCATCGAATGCTAATTAATGAGTGGAATTATTGATTTCCCTTTAAACTAATCAAAACTATTGATCACA